>NW_028301577.1:17240000-17332500 GCF_042242905.1 Orbicella faveolata | reverse complement strand
CTGCAATACAAACACTGTCAGTTAAGCAGATACTCACTTCATAAATGGATTTCTTGGTTGACTTCTTTTTTGGTCTTCTTAGTGCACCATCTTCTTCATCCTCTTCTTCATATTCATCCTCATCCTCTTCTGACAAGAAATCATCTCTTCCATACTTCTCAAATTCGTCAAAATCAAAGTCAAGACCAAAGATATCTTGAGCTTCCATAAGAGCACTGATGGATAAATGTGACATTGTATCAACACTAACGAGTCATCATCATCATTGTATGTTTCCAAAGAGAGAAGTATACATCAATTAGACAGGGTGAAAAGACTTTCAAAAAAACCACTAGCAATATCACACAAAAGCTGACATTATACTATAATAATAATAATAATACCATAATGATAGGATTTAGTGCACAAGGCACTTATTTACTTTTAGTACTTCAAGGGAGGGCGCTTATTCAAGTCTGACAGGGCACTTATTCAGGACAGGACGCCTATTTCTTTTTTGAGAAACAATCGAATGTTCAAAACAAAACTTGAAGAGTAGATCATTCGTTTGAAGGAATAATAATTATTATGCACTCAAATGGACATAATAGTTGTGGGAAACTCAGATGAAGACCACTGTTTTTGTAATCTGGCATTATGTATGTGAGCAGTTAAGGAAGATGAACCTCTGTTGATACGTACTCTGACCGCACTGTAATATTTGAATATTTGAATAGAGGCGCTTATTAGAATGGGGGCGCTTATTGGAATAAGGGTGCTTATTAATAAAAACACATTCGAAGGGGGTGGGGGCACTTATTGGAAGGAGGGTGCTAAATCGAATAATTATGGTGATAATAATTTTTATAATAATGATGACGATGATGATAATAATAATAATAATAATAATAATAATAATTATATTAGTAAATTATGTTCCTTTTAAACACTTACGAGTCTCGCACTGTTCCGGGAAGTCTTCGCTTTTTCTTGGAATGTTTATTTATAGGGTTCCCATCGTCATCCACAATGAAATCATCCACATCATCTATAAAAATAATATAAAAAAATGTTATTGCAGGAGTAACAGAGGCACAATAATTAGCACAATATTTGCCCTAGACTTCGGAATTGGTGGTCTTGCATTTTTGTCACCGAGAGACCATTTAATAGGCTTCTCATCTCCCTATTACTGCAACAAAACTATCATATTGAGCTTCCCTTGATTTGACGACAACTTATACATTCTAAGACTAAAACAGTGTATAAGAAAGTGCAACATATAACAGCAACATTAACTTTAGAGCAATTTAATTTATACATGTACTACAGAGACATCTTGAGCTTGGTTCTACATGCAACTAATGTAACTGTGACACAGTCCACGGTACAAACTACGATACTGTAGCATTATGAGACCATGAACCACAAACATCAAAAGCTATTTCAGGTCTTTATCATCATTAGGGAGCTTAGGCAACGACGATGACAGCGCCGAGGATGACGCCTAGTAAAAAATGAATTTATATTTTACAAGCAAACTTCATGATTGTCTAGATCTGTTTGGTATGCCAATAGCTCTAAAAACATGCTTAAGCTAAACATGCAATGACGGTGTTCAATTCCCAATGGAAATACAAAAAATAAGCGGTCGTCATTCACGTTCCATAGATGATGCAGAACTTGGTCATTTCACGTTGTTGTTTTGCAAAAGACGGCAAAGAAATGTACAAAATTTGTAACGCATGCGCACAGCTATTGTTTTGCTTGTTAAACCTTTTGTTTGGTGACGTTCTCTTTGCCGTCATTGTCGCGGTTTGCTTAAGGTCCCTAATGCGCCATGAAGCTCAACTCAATTGTATGACGCAGGCACATTGGAGGTAATTCTGGCTTTATGTAAAAGAAAAAAAAAAAAAACCTAATGATATCAAACATGTAACTGTTGATATACCAGCGAAGAATCTATCCTAGAATTCTAGTTACTTTCAAAGATTGTGGAGAACAAGGAAAATTCAAACAAAGTTAGCTGTTGCACACTTTATGTAGTGAACTGGGTGCTTCATCCCAGGTAAAAGAGGAGCTTTACACCACTGCTGGCAACTGACTTGCATGTACGTCAAAGAGTCATATCAGTAAAAGGATTTACCTTCATCTGATTCAGAGTCTTCTATGTTTGCATATGTATCATCAGCTTCAGGCTGGACTGGTTCTGCTTGAACCTAAGAATGATGAAGAAAACCTTCAGCTTGGTCTGTGAAAAGTTTTCTTTGCTGAGTTATTATCACACATTCTTTCTAGATTCTAAATACCAAATGTTGCCTAGTTCACATGCTTCACATAGTTTATAATAATAAGTTTAATAATTAACTTTATGAGGGCCAATTCACTACAGCTTTGAGCAGACTGAACTTTCATGAAGTGAGCTAAATGTGATTTTTCTTTCCATTAACCCCTAACACCACTGATATAATTAAAATATATCTACTACAATCTCTAATCTGGACTACATGTATACAGATCTATAGTTGACTTTGACAAAGACATAGCTACATCTAAAGTTTTAGAATATTATCCTCTTCTCCATTCACAAGAACAAATTAAACTGTGTTCACACCAGGCTGATCACGATTGAAACGTGTTTCATTATGAAGAGTGTTCACATCAGACAGTGCATTGTGCAAATCATGGCTGAAACATGATTATTCTGAGCATCATTAAAACAACCTTGCGAGGTAGTTTCAATCACAATCAGACCAAATACATTCAAAATGGCGGATGGATGCAGAGAGGAGGCGAGTACCCAAAAAACCAAAATTGGGGCTGTTATGGGGCGAAATGTCTAGTTGAAATATGGGTCAATGAAGAAATACAACGGGAATTATCGGCAATGGGTAGAAACCAGAATATTTGGGAGAACATTGCTGCAAAACTTAAGAAGTGTAAAAAATTTATGCGAGTAACATCAAACAGCATAAATTATACATTACTGTGAATGAAAATGTGTTTGAAACCGACATCTGATGTGAACAATGCAATAAGAAACATGTTTAGGCAAAACATATTTCCTTGAAACATGTTAACTCTAATCATGTTTTGGCTTTAATGTGAACACAGCTTTAATGTGAACACAGCTTTAATGTGAACACAGCTTTAATGTGAACACAGCTTTAATGTGAACACAGCTTTAATGTGAACACAGCTTTAATGTGAACACAGCTTTAATGTTAACACAGCTTTAATGTGAACACAGCTTTAATGTGAACACAGCTTTAGCAAATCAAAAAAATACAGTTTGACTGGATGAGCCATGTTTATTAATTTTTTATGATTATTACAAGCAAAGAAGATTAATATTTGCTTTTTTTTTTCCACTCACATAATATAGTAAAAAAAATGTTAGAACTTGCTTGAAGGAAATAAATGGAAACAACAATTTCTATACAAAGCCATGATAACCTTCGTGGCAGTTTGTAGAGGTCAAAAAAGATGTGAAACCACATGTCTTTTTTACAGGGCAAAAAAGAGAACAAAATATATAATTTATATAAAAAACCTACATCAAAATTCCCATTCTGAACATTATTATTCAAAATTGGTTTTATTTGTGATAAAGAAAATTAAGAATTTTCTCAATAGTACATCTCTGTCAGGGTCATAACATAAAATACAGAGGAAGAATCTGTTTTGGAGCTTACTAACAATTCATTTATCTAAAGCATTCACTAGTATTTTTAATCCCGCTTGGATTAATTTCTTATCTGTGAAACTTTGCTTGTAAACTTAACACAAATTTAAGTCAGCAGGTAAAGTAAGTACTGAGGGTTGTCGCACCTCATTCAAAATAGCGATCAATAAGCAATCTCTGCACATATAAAGACAGAGGGGAGCATTTACATTCACCTCCTTGGGGAGAAGGAGATAACTCCAGAAAATTTTTGTTAAGGAGTGAAACCCACACCCTATTTCAGATGAAAATATGCGTGATTTTCAAAACCCTATTTGAGACCTAACCAAACAAATTGATATACAATTCCAGACCAAGAGAGCACAAAACAAATATTTTGGAGTATAATGGATTTACAACCATACTATTTAATGCTACATCTATTCTCCTACTCCAAGAGTGAGCTCTACTATATGTATCTCCTGTTATTTTTACCGTAAAATCCACAGAGCATGAACACTTCGATTTGATTTTGACATGACATTGTCACAAATCAGATGGTAAATCAAGCCAACGAGGGTTTCTTGGATATTTATCTTACATCAGATTCATTTTCCTTCAAAATGCAAAAACATGCCAGAAATAGTTTTTGTGTTCATGCTTTTCAGATTTGCACTGCAGCTATGTTCAACATTCAGTACCTCACCAGCATCTTCACCACCCTCAAAGAGTTGATTAGCAATTGCTTCTCGCTGAGTCACTGCAGAATCACCAGCAGCCTGTTCCTCCTCTTCTTCATCAGAATCAAGCAATTTCACTTTCTTTAAACGAGGCTTTTTCTGAAATAAAATATGTTTGATCACTTTGATAAATAAATAATCTATCAAGTGTTGCCTTCTTGTAGCCAAGAATTATTTTTGATATGTCAAGCGCCAATTTATAAGCTTTCATTGTTTCACGCACGATGAAGATGGAATTTTCCACATCCAGTAATATACGAGTTCTTACTAAACCGTCCTCGAGTGAAAAGACAAAGAAAAATCTTAAAATAACTACAGAGAGGTTCTCACCCGCTGTAAACGGATGCCTAAGTTCTCTTCGATCAAAGACAAATCTTCTTCGTCCAGCTCTTCGGCCTCATCTAAAACACATCACGAAAATCTTTCAAATCAGCTGAAAACACACTTACATTAATCAATTGTTAGCGAATTATATTATGATTGTTTAATTGTGTTTAATTTATATGCTGTACCCTTTCTACGTTTTCTATGATGATGTCCGTGATGAGAATCTTCTTCGTCTCCGCCGCTTTCTTCTTCTTCGTCATTTATGATGTCGTTCGCATCATCCGGCCGACCTTCGTCTTCCTCTTCACCGTCGTCGTCTTCTTCGTCTTCGTCCTCGTCGCCGTCGCTTTTTTCTGAGAGACTTTCATCTAAAGAGTCTTCCTCGGCTTCGCTGTCGCCAAATTTTGACATGACGAAGGGTAACACAAGAAGAAGCGAACACGAGGGAAAGAAGCGTTGGGAGGATTCGAGAGAAGATAGCAAAATGGCGAAAACTAAAGACGATGAAAGCTGGGCCCGAGTTTAGCTACCAGTCTACGAGTCCTGGACGCGGCACGGTTGTAGCGAAAACGAAGAGCCCCCGAAAACGAAGACCGAAGATCGATGTCGTCCCCTTGGAGAAAGCTCTGTATCAATACACCTAAAGTGAGAATTCGATTAGACCTTACCTTGCAGGGTGGACAGTCCTTCAGATGGAGGGAGACGGCACCAGGCGAGTGGACTAATGTTTTGTGTGGCTTCGTCTGGACGCTAAAACAAAGCGAAAATGATATATTCTACCGGGTGTACAAGTCAGTCATTGAAAAAAGCAAGCGAATCTTAAAAGAAACCTGTTTCTCGCCAGGAAATAAAACTGGCTGTCATGTAACCGACAAAACGTCTAACATCTATGAATCAATTTTACGAGACTATTTTCAGCTTGATGTGGATACCCACTCTCTTTTGGAGCAGTGGGGAAGTCGAGACCCTTACTTTGTTAAAGTTTCAGAGAACATGCCAGGTGTTCGAGTTCTAAGACAAGATCCGGTAGAAACTTTGTTTGCTTTTATATGTTCGTCAAATAATAATATCCCGCGTATTAGTGGAATGGTTGAAAAACTTTGTCAGGAGTATGGAGACAAGCTTGGAGACCTTGGTGGTGTTGCTTACTATGCCTTCCCTGACATGAAAGATTTGAAAGGTTCAGTAGTTGAGCAACACTTGCGATCTGTTGGATTTGGATATCGAGCAAAGTTTATAAGTCAGTGTGCAAGCTACATTCTGCAGCACCATGACAGCAAGTGGCTTGAAGGCTTGCGAAGTGTATCTTATGAGGATGCCCATGCAGGTAAGAAGCTGTTTTAAACAATTATTGGATGAGATTTTTGTGATATCCAGAATAATCAAGGTCGAGGTAGGGGTTATCAGCCGAAGCCGAAGGCTGAGGCTGATAACCGTTAACTTACTGAGACCTTGATTATTCTGGATATCACAAAAACCGAATCTAATAATTGTTTTATAATTTGTACATTGAACGAAAAAAAAATGGAAGTCGTGTTTTTGCTTCTTCACTGACAGCAAGCAACACAAAGTGCGCAAACTTGACATGATCACCCTTAGAAATAATGCACAGCGGTCATACGTGACATGATTACCTGTGACCTTGAGTGTCCTTGACATGATTATTGTATAATCTGCAGCTAGATGATGTCACAGGCACTGATTTAAAAAATTCACTGAAACATTTTCAGCCAATCAGAAAAGAGATAGTGAGTTCAATGTATAATAATAAAAGTTACTGGTTGAATTTGTTATAGAGATGGGATAATCCGTCTGGGGCAAACTTGGGCAAAGAAATAGCTTGTCGAGTAATTTGTTGGTGTATGAATGTAGCTAAACAAACAGAAAATCCATCAAGATGAACTTTCTGCTTAGGTCATCTTGATGGAGGGTGTCTCTAAAACAAAGACCTCTAAGACAAAGACCCAAAGACCCTATAACCTGCAATCAGGCATTCTTTTTTCGCAGCAGGGGGAAGGACATAAAAGAACGCCTGATACAATTACTTTTTGAGTCGTCTGCCTATAATCCAGAATCTGGACTTATTTCTGATTGGTCATAAAACAAAAGAGTTTTAAAGCCTGCCTTTCTCATTCGTTATGTGATTAGATATCTGACTTCCGGTACAATTTCCAATACAAAGCCTGGCAGCTACAGAGATAACTTGTGAACGGCAAATTTTCAGCTGGGAGGCCATGATCTTGAGTGTCTATAACTTTGTCTCTTCGACATATTAAAGAGTCTCAGAGCAGATGGATTGCATCCATAAGATCATCTGCTGAAAAGAAGAAGTTTTAGCCATTCTTCTAACGTGATTTGAGAAGAGTGTCAGTTATCAATTGATTCCGAAAGTTTCAATAACATCTGCGGTTGACCCAGTTGTGGGGGGGTCCCTTGGAATATTTATTCCCACACTTTTAAGACCTTTGTCACTTCCAATGAAAAAAAGAATCTGATGTTCCACCAATTTTTTTCAATGAATGTTTTGTTTCATGACGGAAACAGAGACATTTTAAACTGCTTTTCCCCTTTGCCTGGAAAGTAAACCTGTACATTGTGCTTTGTCGTTTTTGCACTTCCAACCAACCGTATGAATTTCCAGTGAAATCTGATTGGCTCACATTTATAGTATGGCACAAGATAACATAGTTTATAACAGGTAAGCAATTAAGGGGCAGTAGGTGACTCATGAGGTAAATGTATCAGGTGTTCTTTTTTTCCCAAAAAAAATGCCTGATCACAGGTTAAAGAGCCTACATGTAAAACCCTAAAACAAAGGCCCCCCTAATTTAAGATGTTTTTACCATTAGTGGGGGTTTACTCTTTCTTCATCCAGCCAAAACAACTAATTTTCGTGACGCCGCCCAATATGAGAATATATTTTTCTCCCAACTAGCAACCAATATACTGTGATAATGTCATCTCAAAATAGCATTCTGTTTAGAACCATGATTTAAACAATTGTTGAGAATAATAAATGCAAAAAATGCGACACTTCTTTCGATTAAATATAAAATCCTAGTACATGCGAAGAGTTGCAATAGATACCAGCAAGTATTGATTTTTTCCATTTGCTGGCAAGTTACTTGAAAAATTAGACTTTTAAGCGGCTCTTTCTATTTCTAAGAAACTAAATAAATTCTTCAGTGTATCTAAGTAAAGTTTTCCAAAGTATGAAACAAAGAAAAAGTGGCAGAATTTAGACAAATTTCTCCTCATTCAAACTCATTAACTTTTCAAAATTAAAGTGGTTTTGCCATCTAGCGTGAGCTAGCTTGGGCAGTGACTCACAAACCAACTAAATTGAGTGATTACGACAGTTACCTGCATTCATCGCCCACATAAAGCTCCCTTTTACATTAAATAGCTCGTACAGATGATCTAGTGTGCAGTGAAAGTTGTCTGAACTGTGCAAATGGCAATAAGTAAAAGATTAGTGGCTTTCTTGTTCTTTTTCATCATTATCGATAAGACCACCAACAAAAGCCCTTCACAATGCCTTTAATTAACAATCGTCTGAACTAGGGAACTAATAATAATAATTATAAGGCAGGTCTGAAACAGGGTTTTGATTTACACCCCTACCAAATCTTTCTGGGAGTACCTTCTCCTCTCATAAGAATTTGTTTCTTGGCTACATTTGTTGTTCCATATGCAGTTCAAATAGTTTGAAGAGAACAGGGCAAATAAAAAAGGAACCTGTAAGCGACCAAAGTCAAAGAGCTTGATGAAAAAATTGCCAGGTATTGAAAGAATTAAAAAAGACTTACTAGACTTCAACAAATCTTCCAGGTATCCCAGGCTGTGGATTGAGCAGTTTTTGATTTGACCCTGGTTCTGTTTAGGATCACTCATTTGTGTTCTTGGGCAAAACACTCTACCTACTCTACTCTACCCTGTAATTTACTAGCATCCCATCCAATTGGGAGTGGAAGTCCTAGTCCTAGTTGCTTAATGCTATAGCTTTTGCAGTATAGGATATGCTTGGCCCAAAGCAGACATAAAGTTAAACTGTAAATATTACATGTAACTGGAATTATTTTTTCTGTTTCAACTTATCACTCTGTGCCATTCCACAGCACTTTGTCAGCTGCCAGGTGTGGGAGCTAAGGTGGCAGACTGTGTGTGTCTTATGTCACTTGACAAGCATGAAGCTGTCCCTGTTGACACACATCTCTGGCAGATAACTACAAAGCACTACATGCCGCATCTTGTGAAGACAAAGTCTCTAACAGCTAAAGTTTATAAGCAGATAGGTCAGTAGTTAACTGTTTGGACATTTTCAGCCTGGATATGAACCAAATTAGCTCCAGTCTACTCAAAAAGGCATTTGTAGATCCAGTCAGTGTAAAATGCAGAGTGCAGACTGCAGACCAGGGCTCAAATGCAGACTGCAGACTTTTTCACTGATTCATGTTACCATTCCCATCATTGAGAGCTAACCATAAACAGGCTAATTGGAGCATTATTCTGGCTAACCAGGGTGTAGACTTGTATTAAGATTAGCCAGAATAACGCTGCTTACAAGCAGTTAGCATTTGATAAATGAAAATAACACAATAAATACTTAAAAAGTCTGTAGTCTGCAGTCTGCATTTTACCCCTGATCTGCAGTCTGCATTTTACCCTCAGCTGGCATTTTACCCCCGGTCTGCAGTCTGCAGTTTGCACTCTGCAGTCCGGAGTCTGGGTTTTACACTGAATGAAACTGAATCTTTGCAGACCAGTCCTCTGATGTAGAGTTGTCTGCCATGTGCATTTAAGGGGCTATGTGATCAATGGTGTGTAGTGCATTTGAGGAGTTATTTTTGATTTTGTGTCAATGTGTATTCAATCATAAATGGCTTTACAAAGTTTACAATCTGCACAGGTTGATAGTCTGTAAAAGACTGTTTTCAATCCGTATATGGATTTGAAAAAAATTTTGTGTTGTATTTAAGGGGACTTAAATATTTTCTCATGCTTTACATGATACAAAATGTTGATCATTACAGAGACTGACATTACCAACCGTGGCTGAACTGTCTTTAAAGCTTAAATGACTCAAATGAGTGTTTAAGGAGTTTAAAAAGGGATTAAAGTACCGGTATATAGATTTATTGAATAAAACTTAGTCCTTAATTGCAAACTATTTTTGTCCTTGAAAAGTTCTTTAGATGTCCTGTAATTTTGTTTGTCTGAAGTCGTATGAACCATAAACATCCTTAATGGAACAACAGGGTAGTATCTCACTATGTAGACTGAACAGGCCTAATCAATAAACTGGCTCAGAAAAGTGAGACAAAATCACCTGAAGAATCGAGTGAAGTGTTAGATGGACCCTCACCCAAAATGGCTGGTTGTAAATATAAAGAATGTTCGATTTGCACTGTACTCAATAATTTTGATTACATGACTCCAATTAGGTAGATCTAATTCACTGTAATGTAGGGTATTCTTTCCTTTCAGAGCAGGTCAGTAGGAAATCCAATATGTACCTAAACTTGAATTGCTCTTAGTCTCTCAATTCTATCATTACAGTCAGAACTTAAATGTTTCATATTTACACTTGTTACTGCGTTTCAGGTGCAGAGGGTGCATCATTCTTTGCTACGTTATATGGTGACCTACACATATACCGGTATTTCTCTTTTATCTTCAGGTGATCATTATAGGGATCTGTTTGGAGAATATGCAGGATGGGCACAATCAGTAAGATATATCTCATATCATTTAGTGGTCCTCTTTGCAGTCATTGTTAGGGCTCGCAATGTAACACTTCCTCTTCCAACAACAGCTGCTTAAGGTGGCTCACAACAGTTTCCAGCACTTTCCAGCAGTTACACCTTGACGGAGCAAAACTACTATCTTTGTCAAGTGATTCTGCAATAAAGGCATCACATAAACACCCAATCATTGGTCAGCAAGTTGCGCTCATCTTCAAGAAAACAATACAACAATACAACCTGTTAAATGCAAGCTTAGGAGGAGGTGTAAATACAGAAATCTCAGATTGTAATAGTGTTATTTACTTGGTTTAGGATATGGAAAACTGAACTTTTTAATTCAAATAACTGCCTAATTTATACAAATGTGCGGTGGTTGTGCTGTATGCTAATTACGTGGTTGTGCGTGCTGTGCAGTAGGTGCTGGTGTGAAGGTGTGACATATTTACATGGTGTAACACCTCTCCCTTTATGAGAGCTTAAGTTATAATAGAAAATCCATTAGACCTGTTCATCAAATGTCATGTCTCAAGAAAGTCTATTTTGACAGTACACTCTTAGCTAGTTCTTTCATAGTCCATAGCAAAGTCCCTGAATCTTGAGTGAGGGCTTCGCTGTCTCATTGAACGGCGTAACGTAGAAATAGGCTCTTGGTCACTTTAAGGTGCAGGTTCCTGCTCCACTAGTTGATCCGTTTCTGTAAGCTCACTTTCAGGCAAGGATACAGTTTCCAAGCGGTCCTCGAGTTTGTCCTCTGGTTCAGACTTTGCCTCTCTAATCTGTGTGTGATTCCTTCTAACTGGTCCCGTTGAGGTGTTTACAGTGTAAGACCTTGGTGCTGTGCTTCCAATAACTTCACCATATATCCAAGGTTGGTGCTTGTTTCCAGGCCTCGGCTTTACAAACACTTTTTCCCCCTTGGAGAACTCTCTAAGAGGCTGCGAAGCCCTCTTGCTGTACTGAGCCATTGATCTTCGTCTTCTTTCTACGATGTCTCCATGTACTAGACTTGGGGACGCTGTCTGTGGGGTGAGTTGATGGTGTGCTGTGGGGATGATGTCCTTGAGTCTTCTTGACATGAGACGTTGTGCTGGGGAGTAGTTGTAACCCTGCTGAGGAGTTTTTCTGTATGCTAGGAGAGCCAGATAAGGATCCTCTTTCCGAGACTTCTTCAAGATGTTCTTGGCAATCTTAACTGCTGACTCCGCTTTCCCATTTCTCCGGCTGTAGTATGGCGATGATTTGACTATGGTGAAACCGTATTCTCGAGCAAACCTTGAGTATTCGTGACTTTCGTATTGAGGGCCATTTTCGGTTATCAGCTCATCTGGGATCCCATGGCGAGCAAACTGTCACTTCATTGCTCTGATCACTGTGTTGGCCGAGGTGTTTCCGCTGAGAGAGTCAAGTTCAATATAGTCACTGTAATGGTCGATCATTGCGAGGTAGTTGTTTCCATCCAACCGGAAGAGATCAGCACTTATTTTTGACCACGGTCTGATTGGTATTGTGTGAGATTTCATCGGTTCTTTTGGTCGCTCGCTAACATATCGGGCACAAAGTCCACATGCTTGCATTCCAGGCCAGAAGAGAGATTCGCGAGCTCTTCTTATGCTGCTGTTGGCCTCCTGGTGTGCTGTATTTTCTGCAACATCTCTTCTCGTAACGAGGAAGGGACAATAACTTGGTGAGAGCGATAGGCCACGCCATCGTAAACGGAAATCTCGTCTCTAAAACTCCAATATTGTCTTAGATGCTCCGGCGTTTCCTTCCTTTCTGCAGGCCACCCACTAGCTACCACATCGCACAGGGATGCCAGGACCGAATCCTTGGCGGTCTCTTGTTTGATTTGTTGCATGGTTTCAGATGTGACTCTGTTTGGCTCAATATCCATCTCGGCTATTTCCAACCGGAACACCTCGTATTCTTGCTTAGCATCGTGCTAAAGGGTAGCCAGCGACAGGTGCACGAGATAAAGTGTCAGCAACGTAAAGTTCCTTTCCTTTCTTGTACCGAACTGAAAACTGATATCTTTGTAGTTTGAGCATCATTCGCTGCAGTCGGCGAGGTGCTTTGCTGAGAGGCTTCTTGAAAATTGTCTCGAGCGGTTGATGATCTATATGTACCGTGATGTCGTGTTTCCCATAAAGGTACTGGTGCCACTTATCCATGCAAGAGACAATGGCGAGACACTCCTTTTCAATTTGAGCGTAATTCTTCTCGGTGTTGTTCAGTCTGTGCGATGTGAAACAGACAGGCTGATCGTTCTGTAACAGCACGCCACCGATTGCGTCTTCAGAGGCATCCACTTGCAGAGTTACGGGGAGAGTAGGATCGTAGTAGCGTAGCGTAGTCGCTGATGCAATGAGATTCTTGGCGGACTTGAATGCGTTCTCATGGTTGCTTGACCACAGGAATGTAGAATTCTCTTTTGTCAAGTCTCTCAGTGGAAGAACTGTTTCCGACAAGTTGTGGCAGAACTTGCTTAGGTACTGGCACATGCCAAGAAAGCGCTGCACCTCAGCCTTATCAGTGGGCGTTGGCATCTTGTGATTGCGTCTACTTTGGCCGGGTCCGGTTCGACCCCTTTATTTAAACTGAAGTTTTTTCGCAGGCAGACGGAGATTCTGCTTGCTGCACTTCTCTAATAGGCTCGTGAGATTTTTGTCGTGATCCAGGTCAGCTTCCTCTTTTGAATTGCCACAACCGAAGACTCAGATATCGTCGGCAATTTTTATTACTCCTTGGAAACCATCTAAGAATTCGTGTTGCCCTCGTTGATACCCTTCAGGTCCAGAGGCTATCCCAAATGGCATCCTGGTGTAGCAGTAGCGACCGCTTGGCCCCTGAAACGTGGTAAGTAAGGATGATTCTTCGTCCAGCTCGATGGTGTGAAAGTCCTCTAAGACGTCAACAATAGTGAAAACTTTTGCATTTGTTAGAAGTGGGAGCTTTTCTTCAATCGTGGGTATTGTGTACTTGGGTCTTTGGATGGCCCTGTTGATGGTCTGGCTTGGATCAATGCATATTCGAAGTTTCCCGTTTGGCTTTTCTTTCACCAGGATGTTTGAGAGCCAGTCTGTGGGTTGTGTGACTAGTTTTATGATGCCCTCGTTAGAAAGTCTCTCTAACTCTTCATTTACTCTGTCCAGCTTCGCCACGGGAACTCGACGCACTTGGGCGTGCACTGGCCTGACATTGGGATCGAGCTTGATGTGCATGGGGGTTCCTCGAGGACTTCCACGCCTTGGCCTGAATACGCTCGAGTAGCACTGTAATACATCATCCTTCGTCAGCTTTCCTAGTGGTGGAGCTGGTTGCGGATTGTGCGAAATTTCTACTTCAACTGCGTTTGCTGTCTCGTCAGCGTACACCTTAAAGTAATTGAGGGCTTGTGCATCTCTTCCACTGAGAAGCGCTGGTTTCTCATCTGGAACGTTTACCACAAGGAAATCTATGGTGTGAATCCTGCCCCTTCTCTCGCAGCACAAGGTCACCTGGCCTTCAGGACGCATAGTTTCACTTCCATACGTGTTTATCTTGCTTCTGGTCCGACGAATTTCTGCGTTAGGAAATAGCTTTCTCAGAAGACTGCTGGGAATGGTATTGCAAGTGGATGCAGAGTCGATCTGCGCCTTCACGACTTTTGTTTTCTCTCCATGTATCAGGTGCAGATTCGCAAAATATTTTCTTGCAAACTGTGGGGTTGTATCGCACTCCGTAACGAAGGCTTCCTCGTTTGTGTCTTCGGAGATAAAATTGGATTGCTGCTGTCGAGCTTGTTTTCGTGTTCCACCCCTGCAGACGCGCGCGAAATGGCCAGTGATACCACACTTTCCACATTTTTTCCCCATTGCAGGGCAGTGTTGCTGACGGGGCTGTTGATGTTTCCCGCCACACCAAAAACACTGTGACAACTGGGGCGATTTGGTTGTGCAGTTAATCTGCTCCTGCTGTGTGTTTCTGGCTGTTTTCATTAGCTGATTCGCGAACGTGGTTGCCTCGAATGTTTTGGCGACTTTGTCCACTTCGCGTAGTTTGACCTTTGCCTTGAGTGGTTTTATGCCTGTATCCTTTCCCGATTAGCTTCACTCGAAGGGCATCCGACGTTAGGCCGGCGATAAATTGGTCCCTCAAGAGTTCGTCCGCAAAGTCTTGGTATTCGCATTGTGCCGCTTGATTTCGCCTTCTCGTCTCCCATGACGCGATCAACTCAATTTCTTGTCGCAGTAGGCGAAGGACCTTTTGTCCTTCCCCTAACACTCCAACACTAGCGCCATAATATTCTTTTAACGCATTGAGTGATTGACAAAACCGTGAAGTTTCTTCAAATCGGCTTCGCTTAAACCTATACTGTATTTATACACCGTTCTAGCCGCAGGAAACAGAGATGCCCTGAGGCATGCCATGGCTTTATCCAGCTTGGTCCACTTGGCTTCGTCGGTTTCTTTCGATGTATCGTACCAATTTTGCATTATGCAGTAATCTATCAAATCCTCGATGTAGGTTTCAAGGTCCTGCTTTTCGTCTCCCGTTGTTTTAAATTCCGGAAACGGTGTGTTTGAAGTCATCTTGAGCTATCTTGGTTTAAACCGCCTCCACCGCTGCCACCATGTTATTTACTCGGTTTAGGATATGGAAAACTGAACGTTTTAATTCAAATAACTGCCTAATTTATACAAATGTGCGGTGGTTGTGCTGTATGCTAACTACGTGGTTGTGCGTGCTGTGCAATAGGTGCTGGTGCGAAGGTGTGACATATTTACATGGTGTAACAATAGAAATTAAACCTTTTCACTGCATAAAAAGTATATACACATAGCTCTCTACTTTAGTAAGTTGTAAGGTATATAATTTTCATAAGCACGTCAAGTAATTAATTAGTTAATCAATTAAAACTAAACATAAGGCGCCTTTTGCACGTCTTCAATGCTAATTTTGGTATATTTACAGGTTCTTTTTGCTGCTGATTTAAAGAGATTTCAAGATATTCAGAGTGTTACTCCTGCCAACTTGAAGTCATCATCTGGTAAGGTAAGTACATTTACATTAAGTAACTGCTAGATGATTGTCAGAGTTGATCAGGGACAACTCTAGTTTATATAATCATCTTACAGGAACCTAGTCACTAGTAACAGCTTATTGATTTTTAAGATATTGGTTTCTGACGATCGAGGTACTAATTAACAAATTATACGGTGAGAAATACAATGTATATTTGTGATGGCAACAAGGTTTTTTTCTTTGGACATGTCAGGACTAATTTGAATAGTAAAAAGTTCACAATGAAAAGCTCGTGGCATTGTAGTCATATCAGATGTTTTCTCTTGCATACAGTTGTATCATAAATTGTATCAACTCATGAATTTGAAAGCAGCATTTTATTAGTTACACAACTTGGTTGGATTACGAAATATCTTAGTGAAGATGCAACAGAAACTCAGATATTTGTGCATTTGCAACTAGCATTCTTGTTTGCGGGGACCCAAGTCCCACTGTAGTTCACCCTGACTTTCCTACTCCACTGTTACCCACTCCCCATGGACAAAGACCACAGGGGTTGAACTTTGGGAAAATATAGGGAATCTCTAAAAAGGGGAATCTAAAAAGGTTTTGAAATTTAACGTTTAGTGATTAGTACTGAGAGCTGATCTACAGATGCGATGTTTTTGCCTATTTTCTTGTGTTGTTACAACAGATATATCTACCAATCTACTGAGCGACTGTTGTGGTAAAAATGAACAGTCGATTGTTTTTCGCATTATTTGACTTGATGCTTGTTAAAAATTTCAGCCGGAACAGAATAGTACATCTTGTTGATGTAATGTTTGCACCAGTGCCCAGCCAGTGTGGCATGATTTAACTCGATCAGTTGATCTGTAAGACTACATGTGTGATCATTCTTGAGATGACCATTCCCCAAGGGTGGATCTGGGGGGAGGGTGTAGGGGTGCATCCCCCCCACCCCTGAGATGAAGCTTTCTTCGTATTCGCTTTTAAAATTTGTTTTCCTCACCAGTCAGTTACGCCATTCCTTAAGGGTGCGCCTCCTCCTAAGAAAAATCCTGGATCCGCCCCTGGTCCCGATACACATTTCTTAGCCAATAGCTCCTTCTTATTATATACATGTAACTTGGAGTGAGCAGTTGTTGTGGTTTTCCGTACTTTGCTTTCTTACATTTCTTGCCTGGTTACATTGTGTATTTTCAAGAGCTTTCTCACTCTCTTTATAAAAACGGGTGGGGTACTGTAGTAATTTGTATCTGGCTTATTTGTTGTAGAGATCTGTGGAATCCCAGCCCCTAGCAAAGAGCAGCTACAAGCCTTCAACAAAAAAGAAAAAGAAGGCTTCACAATAACCTGAGTACACTGATGCCCCTATTTATTTCCACACGCCATCTCACCACCACCATGTTTCAACAGCTCATCATATTACTTGTTATACAGGAAAATACAACAACACATCTTGAATGCATACTCTCTACTTCTTGTGGTTGATCAGATCAACCACATAACTTTACTATTAACCATGGTTCTATCTCCATCTCCTTTTTCAGAAGAGCAACATTCCTGTTTGAATTATCCATATACTAAGTTTAAGAATAAAATGAGACATTTGTGACATTGTTTGCCGTAAAAAAGATTTTTTGTCGGTTCTTGGCGGTCAAAACAATGATAAAACGCTTGACATTTCACAACTCAATGTCCAAAAAAAAAAAAAATAGAGTACAACGTGTACCATTAAAGTTCAATGCTTAGAACTTGAGAGGTTCACACCAGTATCGGTTACCCGTTGGAATAGAATTAAACAAACTTTGCTACGGAAGTATAAAAACACATGAACTTTATGCAACGCCACAGCTAGCAATTAAACATCTGTCTATTCCATTAGTATTTTAAGTTTTATCGACTTCTATTAAAACCCCAAGAGAAGCTAGTTAGTGTTCGGGTCCCCTGTGCAGCGTGGTTGAAACTCATATTTCCAAAATCAATAGCACCAAACGCTGTCAATTAGTCGTCGGTTTTATACTTGTCTTTCGTAGCCAAAATTGATTAACCCGCAAACTGCATGAACCGTTAAGTGTATAGAATGGAGTAGTGTCCAAAGTACTGCTAGCTACTTAACACAACACCTACCTGAAAAATGAACCAAATGTTGTATCATGATGTGAATCTGTAGCAGCCTGGTGCTTGTGATCGCCTGGTCCCCCGGGGAGGTCTGGTCCCTCTGGGAAATTGGGAAAGGAAATAATATCCTTATTGTGGATTTCCACGATACACATTTAACCGACATGTAGCTAACATAAAACCCCAGGTCACTCATATCATTTCAGTCTAAGTCCTTTTTGGCAAGGCAATTCTCAGAGAAAGTAGCTTACAGTCCATTAAACCAGTCGGCGAGAATAAATTCCGGGTAATTCGCGTATTGCTCCAGAGTTTAGACTGCTCTCACGCTAGGCTGTGTACAGGCTACTCTCATGTTAAAAATAAAATATAAAGTAAACAGAATGCAAGCATTACACTTGCGGTAGCATCACGAATGCAATTCGATCTGGCTTGATGCTCTGATCTGACCTATGGTATCTATACTATACAGTGAGGTATTGATCATAGACCTAACAATTGTAAGCTATACCTGTTTCCTTATTCGCAGAAAATGCGCTTTAGACCAGGTTGGTTTTTAATCCACTCATTGTTATCTTTAGATTTTTCTACGTGGCTGAAACCCGTTACTTCAACGTTTTAAGCCTGTTATTTGTTGTCAATCCTTTGATTTATTAAGAGTACTACAATAATTGCTGCCTACAGGCGCTGAATTAGAGAATTTTTGCAAGATACTTCTGGTAGAAATCCATTTTTCGTTTAACTTTATTCGCGTTTAATGTTAAATATTTATGTTTTTCAAGTAAAAATGAAGCAAGTGATTAAGTAGACTACAAGAAAGAGGCAGAACTATCTCTTTGAAATAAATAAGTAAATAAAAGAAACTCTCTTTATAGAGAATTCCCGGCTCTTGTGAAGTTGCTGCACTGTGAACAGTTCCCCTTGTCAGTCGAGGACCGCCGAGTGGGAAAGAATGGCAGCGTGAAAACATTGGGCTTCTCCATACAGTAAAAACCCGCGTGTGAGAAGCTAGTGGTTTAAGAACCTACTGGCAGAAATTTGCCGTTTTAATATCCAAAAATATAAGAACCTGTTTACTGTTTAGTCAAGTAAGATCAAGCACGTTCTTATATGTGGGTTACAGCTAAATTATAATAAACAGTTTAGCCAAGGAGCTAGAGTGACTAAGATTGCAAATTTATATAACAAGAAATTACATAATACAATTGTGAATAAATACTGGATATGTGTTTTTTTATTATTATTTTGCTGGTGAGCAACAACTATATCTCCTTCATAGAAATTAAGATCTTGGTCTGAATTGCCAAAATACAAGAATCTATTTTGCCAGACTTCCAAAACTGTAGGTTCTTACACGCGGGTTTTTCTTATACAGTAGGTCGAGACAGATTTTGCTCGGCAACGTTTGAGCAGCTTTAACGATTTTGAGCAACTTTTTCGATTCTGAGCAACTTTTCGGACAGTGAGCAACTTTACAGCATGTTTTCTAAAAGGTAGCATATTTTGGGCAAATATTCACTATTTCGAAATCACATTCATTAGTAATCGATATTTTAACACGTTTTTGGAAATTCACAGGAATTTCACCAGAAGCTCTCTTACGTTTTGATCGGTACTTTGTGTTGATAGATTCCAAATATGGATATGCCGGATGTGACTCCATTTCCAGAATGGGAAAATATTAAAATATTCCAAATATTCCAAAGACTACATTGAGGAATCCGTAGTGATCAGGTACAATAGTTGCCAGAGAAAGCACTAGGGTGAGTCCAGAGTTATTGCTTGGTCTTCACGAAACTGTAACTGAACTGAAACTACTCTTTTTGTTGTTGTACAGAAACAGAGCCGGCTTGCTGCTCTTCGATTTCAGCAAAGCAGCTATAAAAAATTTTTAAGGCAACTTTTGCGATTTGAAGCAACTTTTGAGCAACTTTTGGGGATATTTTTGAGCAACTTTTTAACATTTTTTAAGCATAATCTGTCTAGGCCTTCTGTACAGTAGTGTGAGTCGTCCCACAATGTTCTGCACACGAAGCCAGCGTTGCGTGATGGTCGTATTAATACCTTATATGGAGTGGTACTTGTCAACATCCCTGATCGCTCCGCCGTTCAATATAAAGTTGACATGCACATTTTCCTACCTTGCCTCCAGGTGAAGGGCGGGAAACGGGAAGCTCCGGATGGTTAGGCGGAAAAATACAGAACCGCTCCCTCAAGTCCAACGTCCAACAGGCCCAAATCTCCACGCGCTCCGTGCTTCAAGCAAGAATCCACAGGTCCTGGAGACGAGGCGAGACATCAGTAGGTCTTCAAGGATATCTGGAAAGGAGAATTCCTTGGCCCCTTAGACATTTTAAACGATATTTATCATTATTTTTGTTGTTTCTTATAACCTTGATTGAAGATGGAAAGATCTGATCACTGCGCGCGCGACTTTATAAATCTCGTCATCACGCTTAATATGATAATGAGGTTTTGTGACGAAACAAAGGAAAGTTAAATCTTCTCCGCAAAGAAGCCCACTACAATAAGCAATCGTGATCATTTCAAATGATCGCGATCGCTTACTGTAGCATCTTCGCTGCACAGAAGCCCTGTCGCTATTTTTTTTCAAGTGATTTGAAAAAAACAAAACAAATGTAAGATCAAGGTAAGTCAAACGCTGAAAATTTTAAAAACAGTGACGCGCTGGTGCGATAGAACACAAGGACAGACGACAAAAACTTTTTGTACTGAAAGGTAGAAGATTCGCCAGTCTTCGGTTAAACGCAGTTTAAATTCATTATGTTAGAGCTACACTAACTGACAATCAGATGGCAATGAACGTAAAAAAGTGAATCGTGCAACGAAAAGGGAAAACTGAGCAAAATACATGAAAATAAAGCCTCGCGCGCTGGACCATGAAAATCACATGGCCACGAACCAAAACCAATACCAATTTAACACACGTGCATTTCTTTTCACAGTGACAAGTTATGAAAAAACAAAAAAGGAAGCTTTAAAACTGTAAAGGTAAATCGTTCGTATTGCCTTAGTTTTTTTGAAATGGAGTTTTTTTTCTTAGGAATGCAAAGTGCGCTAGGTATAAGCTGAAGCAAGCGCTCGTGCAAATGACGTAGCATGAACCGACCGACAAACGATGTAATCGAATTTTTCCAACTTAATCTGCCGTGTGAAATAGAGCTGTGTAGAACAGACATGGAGAAAGGAATTTGACAGGAAAGCGACTGAAATGAAACCGAGGCTGCATGATTTCAGATTTTTTCGCGAAACCCATTCAAAGCAACAACCGACAAATAAACGTTTGTGTAAGATACATGAATGAAGTTTCTTGTGGAAAAAATCATTTCACATGTTAGTCCGATTAACGGAAATTTAAATAACCTTGAGAAAAATTAATTTAGCTTAAGGTTAGTTTTATACGTTGTTTGTCAACTAGATACCGATTTTAATTATTAAAGGCTGATATCACTAGCGACGGAGTCATAAGCTCGACGGAATCGGAGTCGGTGAATCAGAACTTTTCCACTTTCTTCCCATTCTGCCTTCGACTCCGTCGCTTATGATCTACTGAAACTACATTGTCGGGGTCCGAAGTAGAAATTACAAGAACCAACCAATCACGATGCCTGGAATTGAGCATTGTTAAATTCTTCGGATTTTGCTCGCGGCTCCGGGAATGTGGTCCTCACTAGATAGTATGCGACGGAGTCATAAGCGGAGTCGGTATTCTGCTCTCGATTCCGCTGGTGTGATTTTTGTTGACTTGATCGCAGAGCTCTGCGCTTCTGATAACGATTCCGGCTCCGTTGCTTGCGAAAACAAGCCTTCAGTATATCCACTTGACAGTAGGGAAATCCAACTCGGAACTCGGAACTTGGAACTCGGAACTTGAAACTCGGACAGGACTCGGAAGACCGGTGGGAATTGAGCCGAAAAACGGAAATAGGAGCGGCTTTTTTTATTGTCATTCCTTCGAGTGTATCCTTAGAGATTGACTGCTGAAATAGCGGCATTTCGTCATGAAAACCCTGAGACCAAAATCTTTGAATTATACCCCTAAGCGAGGTGACGAGCATCCTCAACCATGTAATATGAAAGTCCCCCCTTCGCCGGCTGCCAACCAGACGTGCTTATTATTTCCCCTTTCTCATCTGCTGAAGAATGATGAAACCAATCTTTCCTTTGTAATCGCGCCAAACAAGTTAGGTTCGTCATCTACCGAAAAGACATTTCCGCTTCCTCTTCTGCGGTCAACCAGACGCCGCATGAAAGAAACTAATTCTAAGTCTGTCATTTCTCTTTTCTCAGAAATGCTCTTTGACAACTGCCAAACAATTATCTGTTTCGAAATATGGCCGGGTAACAACACATCTCTTATGATATCTGCCAACCTGGCGTCACCTTCCTCGTTTATTGACCGCAGGACTCTTCCGCAATCTGCCGACAAGTTTTAACTTGGCGGGATAAATGTCTGATCGACAGTTGAAACTCTTTCCTCAACTGTTTTTTTTTCCTCCTTTATTGAATGTCTTCTTCAAAAGCTATTATTGTATTACAGTTTCTTTTTTATATCTGTGTGTACTTATTAAACTTCTTACATGTAAAGTTTTATATATGTCCTTATTAAAATTACTTGTATGCATTATTTTTATGTATGTTTGTGAATTAAATTACTTACAAGGTAGTTCCATATAGTTAACTAAAAGTAGTGAATTAATTATCGCCACTTAAAGACAATTTTTCATAGGATTTCCATTTATTACGGAAAGAGATAATTCTATTAGATTTGAAAGCAATATATATTTCAGTTTCGTATTTGTTTTTAAGAATTCTCCTAAAGTGACTAATCGACGGTTTAATATCTTTATGCCTACAACTCCATAAATAGCTCTTACCTAGAATTAGTACAAAATTGACTAGAACCATCCCCTCCTTCAAGATTCCTATGACAACGTCACTTAGCAAGAGGCATCTGCAACTACTAATATTATTCAAAATGTTGGCAATAACATCCATCCAAAATGAGTACGAAAAGGGACAGGTAAATAATACATGGTTTCTAGTCAGTTTCTTTGGTATCTTGACAAAAGGAACAGTTAGGGCTTGGCCCATTCCGGGAATGTAGCCTATTTTAAAAAGGATTTCATTGGTAAAAAGAATGGAGTTCATTACTTTGTATTGAAAAGATCTTAAGTAGGGTTCGCTAGAAACTCTTATGGGCAACGTAAAGGCTTCCGAAATACAGTTATCTTCCAAATCAAATTCTTCCGCTATCTTAGCCCATTTCTTTGGCTTCCCATACTTAAACTTTATGAGCCGTTAATGAGCCGTAAGGTCACGCCTCCAGCTTAGCTCTTCCGAGTCTGGTGAGTATTTGAACACCACTACCAGTATGTTAGGACCATTACCGACGGAAACCTTGGATGAGATCCCGCCCTCCGATCCAGCCCCATCTTGTTCCATTCCTTCAGGGTCTGATGCCTGTCATACCATATCATCGGGGCCAACTTGTGTATGTGGAAGTGCTGCTATATGGAGGCGTGACCGCATTGCTCATTAACGGTCTATTAGACCGTTAATGAGCTGTGAGGTCACGCCTCCAACTTAGCTTTTCCGAGTCTGCTGAGTATTCGAACACCACCACCAGTATCTTGGTATAACGATTACGCTTTTGGCAGGCGTT
Source organism: Orbicella faveolata (assembly GCF_042242905.1). Lineage (NCBI taxonomy): Eukaryota > Metazoa > Cnidaria > Anthozoa > Scleractinia > Merulinidae > Orbicella > Orbicella faveolata. Next base: position 17,309,235 of record NW_028301577.1, on the reverse strand, counting down.
GGTTTCAAACGCCTTACAGATAATAATGATAATAATAATAATGATAATGATAATGATAATAATAATAATAATAATAATAATAATAATAATAATAAGGTAATAATAAGGTACAGCACACATTTTGAGGAGGGTGCTATCAAGCTAAAAACTGGCTATCCCCTAGTGCCCCAGGACCATGGTTTGGTCTCGGCCCTAAGGACTCTAAGCAAACATTACGTGAGGACGATTATAATAATAATAATAATAATAATAATAATAATAATAATAATAATAATAATAATAATAATAATAATAATAACATTCCCACATGTTTAAACACCTGAGAAATTCTGAAAATTGTCGCTCCCTTTGTTCAGAAGATTGTTTTAAAATTCTCGACTCTGCCTCCACAAGCTTCCAATTGAAAATCAAGGAGGCCTTGCACATCCTTTGGGAGCAGCTGTCTTTAAATTTCCAGGTCAAACACCTTAATTTATCCCTTTTATACTAATTAGTCTCCTTTCAGGTAGCTTAAATAGTTTTACTCTTTTTTGGTTCGCACCTTCATCCTTAATTATTGTTGTTAGTATCTCACTTTGTTATACTATTTATTGCATATTTTCATTTTATTTCTCACTGTGAAACTGACGATGGATGATGTCTCATCCGAAACATGTATTGTCTTCATTAAAAAAATGAACTTCAAAAACATCGTAAGGTTCATCAAAGCAATAATAATGATAATAATAATAATAATAATAATAATAGTAATAATAATAATTAATGGGTTCTTAAAAACACATTTTACATCACATGGAAGTCTTAATGCTTTTTACAGTCCTTTTACATAAAAACCCTAATCAAAAAGTCCTAATCTGAGAACGCTCTCTTAAAAAGAAAAGTTTTCAATCTTGATTTAAAACAGTCCACGGTGGAACACTGTTTAATGACATTTGGCAAGTCGTTTCAAAGCCTTGGTCCGATAACCGAGAAAGATCTGTCGCCGTAGGTAGCCGCTTTAGTTTTAGATATCCCATGCCCAGGGATATTGGTGCTTCGAGACCTCACCAAAACACATCGTCTACACATGGAGATGCTCCTGTTAAACAAGTCACGCCACTAATGGAAATTCAAACAACACTGATTGCTTGATTGTGTTGTTTGGATGTTCATTAGTGGCGAGAAAGAGAGTCTCTCTTTTCGCCCGCCCGGGTTCAGCCCCTATATGGGGTGGAAAGAAAGGAGAGTTCAGGGACTGGACTATATCCAGCTTTCGAACAACTCGTCATGGGCACCTGATTGTGTAGTTTCCGTAAACTTGTTTTCCTTGATCCCGTGTCTCGGCCAGAAATATTTTTGCTGTTCTGTCGAAACCTCCTCGGTTGTAGTTATCAGGGCATTTTTAAAAGACTTTTAAGGCCAAAGGGCGTGACAACAGCTTTTTGGGCCGCTTAAGTTTTCTCCTTGTTTACAGTAATCCAGAGGGAAACGCGCTTGCAGCGACGGAGTTTGTTAGACTCCTAGAGGTTTCGGGATCTATTACAGCAAAACAATATTAATCCAACGGGACGACAGAGAATACGCAGTTACTTGGCTCCAACAGCAGGGTTTAATCAATTAACATACTCAGAACGTGACCAGAATATAACCAGAATATATCCAGAGATGTCCACAATGTAACCCATGCCGGATAGTGGTATCCGGCGGGGGGCGTAACCGAACAACAATTTACAAAACACCTGTACATATTCTAGGCTCTAAACAAATGATCTAATATTTTGTTTAGTAATCCTAAACCCCTATTGGTTGCCAATGAGCTCACTGTTGTTCTAGGCTAAGCAAGTCAGTTAATCCGCTCGTAAATATTAACTACTAAATAATTGGTTCATGCTTAGCGTGTGTATATCGGGTTATGAATGCACGCGGGAAGTTTGCAGAGCACGGAAGAAGCGTAAGAGGTGCTTGAGGCGATAGCAACTCTAGCTTCTTGAGTGCTCTCCAAACTTCCCAAGTGCATCCATAACGGCGATATACGTACAGCTAAAAGCATAAACCAATTCTTTTATAATATGGCAACAACAACTTAGGCGCTAAAACATGTTTTATTTGTGATTGACTACAAAGTCCTCACAATGCACGGTGAAGGAAAACAAAGGTCATTAGGATCCTAACACGCCACAATTAGAGCAGTGGAACGAAAACGCTTAACCTGGTTTCTAAAATTGTTATGAAAAACTCGCTTCTTTGAATTAATTATAATGAAAATGTAGACAAACAAAGTCAAAGTACTCAAATTTAAGTACACATTTTAGCTCGGCAAAAGTCAAACGCTCGAAGTAAGGTTTGAATTGTTCAGAACAATCTTCACATTGTCGAAACTTAAACAAAAGGAACTTGCACTAAACTCGACGGAAATTTTGCAGCTAAATTGTAACTGTACACGTCATGTTATATACGCACGGTCGTGCGTATATCGAGATGTCGTTCATGATGGCTAAACAGGAATTAGGTAAGACTAGCGCGCTCTGTGTTATAATTACAACTTCAGGTAGTTTTCACTACAAGGCGTTGCGCGATAATACAGATAGACAGGTGGTTACCATGGTTATTGGACTTTCACTAACTGCTAACTGTTGGCTTCTTTATGGTTACGAATATTGGCAAATTCTCCCCTCACAAGGGCAAATTTTATATGAAACTGCTGACGAGCAGTCAAGGAAAACTAACGTTTCGATCAGGAGCCCTAATCGGGGACTTCTTGTGGTTAAGGTGTTCTGACAGTTTCTGTTCCATTTTTTAACAGTATCGACACTTCCTTCCACTCTCACATTGGGCATTTTTATCACTCGCGCGCAATTTCTTGACAAAACTCTGCGCCAAAGAAGCGTCTGTTCTCCTAGATATGGCGCGCGCTTACGGTATCCGTCCCCGATTATGGCTCCTGATGGGGCCTCCTGATGGTAGATAACAACCGAGGCGCGTAGCGCTGAGTTGGCTATGATCATCTCATATCCAGCAAGAGCGACTGGAATAATTGTTTTATTAAAAACGCTCCCAAAATATAGAAAACTAAGGTAAAATTAAAAAAATGGCGTAACTAAAAGATTACGCGCAAGCTTACATATATGTAGAGCATGGTATAATTAACAAATAGATTCTATGTCGCCGTACGTCTGTTCAGTTATGGATCACAGATGACGTCAAAATGTGGTAAGAACAACGAAGCGACACACGTGTTCGACAAAGTGGGCAAAGTCCGGCTTTCGAGTTGGCTATAATCATCTCATATCCAGCAATTGCGACTGGAATAATTGTTTTAATAAAAACGCCCTAAAATATAGAAAACTGAAATAAAATAAGAACATGCTCCAATTAAAAGATTAGGCGTAAACTTACCATATTTGTAGAGCATGGTATAATGGCTCATACACCATGATGGCTAAGTCATTGAAAACTCTTGAATAACATTATCCAATCTTCCAGTTTTTACTAACATAGAATATTACTTATCTTGTTCAACTGTTACAATATAAAATGTTTTGCTTTGCAAATTGGGAGTAAGCTGTGGTTTAAATATGACAAATAAATGCTACAAGATGCTTCTCGTTCAGGAGTAAGCTTTCTCCTTGCTGCCACACAAATGTGTCCTGTTCCAGGACTGTGGAAATCCGTCATCGCCTAACCTGTAGTCGCCTTAAATGGACTTCGATAGCAGATTTCGTTTCTTCGGGTATTCGTCGTCTCTAATTTTTGAGTACTGATATGCCCTGTTATTAATCCCTGCAGGGATTTGGAAATTTCCCTTGAGATTAACTCCTTTTAAAGCAAAATAGCTACTTTTTTTTTAGAAGAAGAAATTTTAGCAATTTATAATGCAGCCATCCCTAACAAAATATAAAAATAACCTAAAAAAATACGCCTTCGCAGCATTCAGGTACTTTTCTATTAACCATAAAAACTCCTAGCCCAAACCGCGAGAAAATAATTTGCTTGATTCCGGCAGCCAGGCAAATTTGCCGCGTTTTTAAGATAAATGACCCAATCATGAGCAAGCCGAAAGTTCAAGTCGTTGACTCCTTAGGGAGTTAGTAAGTTTGACCCATGACAAGTGAGAAGTTCTCCAGCAGTCGGAAAACGTATTTGAGTTAGGAGGTTTCAAGCAAGATATCAAACACGAAAGACAGTGTTTGACCACATTTCCAAACACCGAGAAGAGAGTTGAAAATATGACGCGACGCAGAGTATTTTTGACGAACTTCGAGGTGTTTGGAAATGTGGTCAAACGCTGCCCTGAGTGTTTGATATATCTTCTCAATCAAAACTAAAACTAAGGAGAAAACGGAGAATTAAAATCGTAAAAATCTAGCTAATTTAAAAGATCAGATATCCAAACACCGTCACCGTCATGATTTCCCTTGTTTAAACTTGGTGAATTATTAATGAGTTTGAGAAGCTAATTTAGCGTCGAAGGCGCGAGTCGATAGCGGGTTCAGGGACATGTCCCTTCTCCCCCGCCTCTCCCCTCCCCCTCTCCAAAGGAACGTTTTTAGGAGCTTGGAAATGCCATTCACACGTCTTGAAATCTTAGAAAAACGATGAGTATTTAGGAATTCATTTTGTTTATATGTCAGCCTTTGGGAAAATTGATAGCAGTTCTGATAGGAGAGGAAGTAGGCTATCATACCGATCGATTTTTTATGGAAGATGCTTTTCTGGATTTCCAGAGGTATGCAGGTGCGTGCGTTTGTAAATGGTCGCTACTCCCTCCCCTTGAATCAATCAAGATACACTGAAAAGAAAACGTCAGACTTAAATTAATAAATCTAGCGCAATATCTGACTGGAACACCCACAACACAGGAAGATAATGCTCCGATGAAAATCTTTATTGCTTCATCAACTGTGGTATTGAAATACCATTCAATCATTTTGGAATAATAAAGTAGACTTCATTGGCCCAAGGTCCTCCTTCGCCGCCATCCCAACAAGCCTTGGATGGTCCGTGCTTGTTGAACCTCTGTGGCGCAGTCTTGCTAGCGGCACACCAGCCACTATTCTGAACTGCAAACATGTTGTAGCCCCGTCTTATTGCAGCCACGGCGCACTTGGCAGTGGGGTTAGCTCGAAGCCAGTACGCTCCGTCCAAGAGAGGATCCTTTCCTTCCAATGTTGAGATTGCACGATCCAGTCCTGTGTCCTTGTAGCATCCCACAGAAACATAACCTAAAAGGAGGTGACACAGCAAAAGAAATATCATATAAGACGTAAATTTAAAATTAAAAACGTTCTCTGGCTAAAATAGTTTAAAATTACGAGCTTTCGACTGGATTGCCAGTCTGCAATCTTTGACAAATAGTGAATAAAAAGCGCGAGTGTTAAAATATATACGGTAAAAAGAGTGAAGTACGTAGAAAAAATTACAGTAAGAACAAAAAGATACTTCTGAGGTAGTAAAAGGCTAATATGGGTTTTATAAAAGAATTGAATATTGTCTAGGTAATGGTTTTGAGTTATTGTCCGATTACATTGTGATTGTATACAATATTCAATTGTCAGAAACGACTATATGAATTGCTTGATGTACCTTTGGTCAAGTAAACCTGATTGGCCCACTCTCCTCCTTCACCATCATTGCCACAAGCCGTAGATTTTCCGTACTTGTCGAAGGTCTTCTGTGCATTAGGACTACCGAAACACTGGCCACCATTTTGGACAGCAAAGATCCTGTATTTCCTTTTCAATGCAGCCACGGCGCACTTGGCTATGGCGTTCAGTCGGTGCGAGTAATGTCAGTCCAAGATAGGATCCATTCCTTCCAATGTTGGAATTGCGCGATTTCCAGTATCCTTATAGCATCCAACAGAGACATAATTTAAAGATGGAACTGTGAGAGAAAAATAACTCAATTCAGGTGTGTTAGAGTTGTGTAATAAGCACAGGTATTTTTTTTTTCAAATCAAGTATAATCTTAGGTAGTTTGGAAGATTATTTCTATGTTGTCTGTCCAAACTACCACAAATTCAATTTCTGAAAGGCCGATAGTGGAATAGTATTGCTCCTGTTGTTGATATTGAGCCAGCTGAGTTTTTCGTTACTGTCAGTCCTCTTCATGTTTGCTTGTCTAAAGGCTTTCCTGGTTAAACCAGACTTCCCATAGTGCTCTTTGAACAGAGCTCTATGTCTCAGACTTACCACATTGCACATAGCTGCAAACAATGGCACAGAGGAAGGCAACAACAAGGAAAACTTGATTCTTTGTAGGATGCATTTTTCAGCCGTAACTGTGAAAAACTAAGAAATGTCACATTAATTAAGGCTAGATAGATGCCCACGATATTTCTGTAAGGTGCATTGTTTTCCATGGCTACAACCATACTGTACTCTTCCTTTTTCCTTTGTTTATGAGGAAGAGCGCTTATTACATAAACATGAAATTTAAAAGTACACACAAAAAAGATAAACGTAAAGAGTCCACGGTTCGAGCGTTGAGATCACTATAATTCTAACTGTTACTTATTAATGAAGCTTAGGAGTTTCGTTGTAAACGAACTCGGTTCAGGGCGAATTAGAAGCTTCAAGTCATGAACAAAGTGATACACCTTAGCGCCGTAATTAGGTGAAAACTGACGGCGTAACGTTTGCTGTGATCAGAAAATTATAAACTTTAACTTAATTTGAATAGCATTTTTAGCAAGTTGTCAAAAAATTCAGATATATTTAAATTCATTTGCTTATTCGTGACTAGCTGCTGTAAAATATGACCTACAAGACATTGGAGCCTCTGGAAATCCAGAAAAACATCTTTAAGAGTTTAACTGGTTGTTTTAATAGCCTCTAGGCTTTCCTATTGAACAACTGCTATCAATTAGTCATCTCGTAGGTTAGCATTTAAGGACGTTCGCGCGAAAATTTTCCAGTCGATAGTTTTTTTTTTAATTTTTACTGCAGTCAGATAATGAATTACTTGAGTCAGAAATGCAAAAACAATTGGGGGTCACCGACTTCGTCAGTTTCAGAGATAAAGCGCGTGGAAAACTATCCTGATTTTCAAAAATTGGCGCTCGTAATTCAGCATGGTCTATAGGGGTTTATAGTTAAAAATATCGAAGGTGAGTCAACGGAGGTAAACGATCTTGGTCATGTTTTGTAGACGTGGGTCTGTTGCGTAAATAATTCCAAATGTTACCAGCGTTTTCACAAAACTTAACCCTTCAAGAGGTAATTGAAACCGTCGCACAGATAAACGAAGAGCTAAAAAGAACGGGATTCTATGTTGCATTTTGCAAAAAATTTAAACTTCTAGTCGACAGATTTTTTTCATTTTTTCGCTGAACGTTGAAAATCGGTAGAGAAAATGATCCATCAAAAGAAAAATAGATCGTTAAATCCAGGCAAAGCTATAGCAATGGCCATCTGCCCTATCATTGTTCATTTGTCACTTAGCGCGCGCTCTCATGCATGACGTGGCGTGTGAATTTGCGCGCGCAGTAAGGATGCGCAGAAACAATTAGCGCGAACGTCATTAACGTCAACATGAGCACAAAAAGCAAAACTGACAGTGAATTTTCTCGCGTTTCCTTCGGTAAAATTCCATCAAATTTGGGAGATTGGTAGTAAATATTTTACTTTAGTAGGAGCTCGTTTTTTAGGGAAATCTGTAAGACCAGATTTTTTACAGCGGTAAAAGACATAAATTTGAAAATATCGAAAAAAACTGCCTTTACAAACACTACTTTTTTCGTGTTTAAAATTCGTATCCCGCTGGAAGCGATGTGATGTAAAAGTTTTGGAAGATTTCACCAAAGGAAATTCATGAAAATCACAGATAAAGCCATAAAAACGGTAAAAAACACATTAGTTTGGGCTTTTATAATTTAAGACTAAATCTCAAAATTTTAACAGAGATGATAGCAAAACACTATTTAATCATTGCTTATTACATGTAATAAGTTTGAGAGGACTAGGTGTGAAAGCGAATGCAAAACAGCATTTAAAACATAACACTTGCGCGCGCAACGCCATAAATGATTACCGTATGGAGCCACCTTAAACAAAAACAAGATAAGTTACTAAATACCCAAGGTATTTTTCCATGCTGTAATTTATGAAGCTATTCCCTAGAAATCCCTTAAAATAAACCTTTGCTGAGGGGGCATGCCTCGGACCACCCTAGCGGCTCCCGACTTCGACGCTCGATTAGCATTTATTGTTATACATCTCAACTCAGATAAGTTTTCCAATTGGAGGAAAACGTAGCATGTGTCATGGGTTAAGACTCACTAGATTCCTAGGGCGAACAAAACTCAGTAACTCCCCATACGAAACAACGTCTTGAACTTTCGACTCCGCGCAAGTGATCAGGTCCTCCATCTTGAAATCGCGGCAAATATGAAGGCAAATAACTTTCCTCGCAGTTCGGTTTATTTAGAAGGCATTTTACAAAATTCCTGTGGCCACGCTTTTTTATAGGATTCGTAAAATCTTTAAATGATGCCGTACTGTGAGATATCTAATAAATTTCATTGTTTTAAGTTAGCGAATGAAATTGTACCTGTAAATGCTGCCTAGGCGAATTTTGTTATTAGAGGGGACATCCGCATTTTAGACTGCTAAAATTTCTTCTGCTGTTACGGTAGAAAACCAAGGTACCATTTTGCTTTGAAAGGCGTTATTCTTAGGAGTAATTTCCAAATTCCCGCCGGGAGTAATAACGGGACATGTCGGCACTCGAACATTTATACACAACTTGCCATCGGAAAGAAAACTACCCTGGCCTATTTATGAATAGCCTGGATGATATACATCAACATGGGTCAATGTGTAATAGATCATAATAACAGGAGACGACGATCGAGATCATATGTAGATTTATTGTCTGAAGCAACATGGCTGACTCACCTGGATCAACTGGTGATCACAATGGATCATGGGTAATCACATGAAGATGCATGATGGGTAACAGTATATTACACGCTTTCCTCTTTCAACAAAACTTCATCTACAAATTAAACTATCTAAACTTGATTGCACAGCAGCAGTTCGCAGGAAGTAAAAAAAAACATAGCCACGAACTTATTGTCAGTAGCCCCATTCTTGGGGTACTGTCATGGAGGTGGAAGTCAACATGAATGACACTTATCTACAGCATAGTGTTACCGTAGTCTGCACCTGCAGTAGGAAGTGCAATGTACATTGTAGTTAGTCAGCATAGCTAGAGGGTTGACGAATCACGCGACCACCACGAGTTACAGTTTAAGGTTTAGGCGAGCTGCGTGACGCAACTACTGGCTGAATGGTAGGTGATTGCGCAAATGAGGAACGGGTGGTGATGAGAACAGCGCAGGTAGGGTTTCATCAGGTAGAGATTACACAGGTTCTGCGGGTGGTGGTGATGCAGTTGACGAAAAATTTACTGGAGATCTCGGTGGGGCCTGAGATGGTGTTATCCTGGCTGTGGTTGAATTCGGTAGCAATTTGTCAGGAAGAGTTTGGTCAGCCTTATGGGGTGAAAAACCCACTCATGCGCAGTGAGGGGCCACGCTGAATTTGTAAACGATTTGGTGGGATTTGTCTCTTGCCTGTATTAATCACATAAGATCGAGGACCAGCAGGGCCAATCACTTTTCTTTAGTCGATGAGACTGTTTGTGGCTTTGCGTATACATAGCTTCCAGGTGGAAGATCAGGGGGAGTTGCTCCTGCATGTTTGTCATACGCTCTTTTCTGTCGTACCTTACGATGGACATGATTGACCACTACGGAGGTGTGAAAGGATCCAAGGTGGCGGTAGCTTGATGGAGATCAGAGCAGAGTGTTCGCGCAAACAAACGCTGAGCTGGAGGGAAGGTGTGGCCAGCAGGTGGAGTGTTTCGAATGGACAAGAGCGCTAAATCCGCATCATTAGCACTAAGTAGGATGTGTTTTTCAGACTTAACAGGTGAATGACAGCTGAAGACAGAATAATTGGGAGTCACGTTGGTCCATTTCAGTTACCATTTGAAACTAACAAATAAAAATATCCTGTTAAATTTACCTGCAACAAAAACAGATTTCAAAACTCAGCAGTGTTCAATTCTCATTCATAACTAACTGTCCGTAATTTCTTCGGTTTTGACAGGGAGTATTCAGTATCGAGTCCAAGAAAATTGAGACTTGCATTCAGAAACTGAAACATTTTGCGCGAACATAAATGGTTTTAGACTTAATTCCTTTTTCGTGAACTGCACGTAATGCAATAGCGACGGCGAATACCTTCACGGACGAAAGCCCACTCACCATCGCAATAGTGCATTTTGCACTCAGTGAAAATAATCTTTCCTGTCGTAGAAATTACCAAGTTGTCGAGCGGCCAAGACTCACTTCATTCGAAATTTCATTTAATGCGAAAAACAAAGCCTTGATGACATGTTGATGTATGACTATGATTCCTCGGCTGATTTATCGAATTCTGAACTCTGGACTTAACTATAGTAAACGCAGCATCGGCAATGTCAGAATAAGGCCAATACAAGGGGTGCTTTCCATTATGCCAAAGACCGGAAATTTCGGTCGGAATGCAAATGGAAAGGTCCATTTCGGTTTCTTCTGACCGGAATATTCGGGATCACCTCGGTCTGCTTGTTTCGGTTGGAATATTCCGACGGAAATTCACCGTTCCATTTTAGGCAAACCGGAATTCGGTAAAGGACTAAAATGGTAAGAGCCATTCCTATTGGTTGGCCCGGTTTAATCGGAAATTGTAGTTTCATTTTCATCGGGTATTCCCACTGATCTGTGACCGGTCGGTTTGGCGTAATGGAAAGCACTCAAGAATACGGTACCTGATCCTGTCTGCAGGGAAACAAAGATGGCCGTTCTAAAATCGGGAAGAAGTCTTCACACATGTGATTCACCTTTACAAGCGGCAATTTGATTGGTTGTTTTTAGTAGCCCCAAACTGATTGGTGTGACATACATACATCTCTCACTCAACCATTGGCCCACTCATAACATAGCCCAGAGCCTTTGACTAAGAGGAATTTAAAAAAAAAAAATAATAACCCAAAAATAGAGCCTTTGGCATGCGCAATGAGTAAAATGCCTCATGATTAAAAGGAAATAGAAAATGAATGAAATTGTGTCTAGTTACATTATGTTCTAACAGGTCTGAAACACGAGTCGATAAAGAGGGTCAGAAGAGTTAGATAATGCGTAGTACCAAGAGACAAGTATGATCTGAATCAAGGACCCGGTGCTTGTTCCTTTATAGCGCGGCTGGATTCTAGTTAAAAAAAAAAAATTTTTGTGTTCACTCAATTTTTTCTCTCTTCTGCCAGAAGTCAAAGTTAATGTGCATAGAAGGAAGTCTTCGATAGGTGACATTGCAACACGTAAAAAGAACTATTGTGCGTTATTTTTAGCCGGCATCACTGCCCCCTGTAATCACCATATTGAGAGGGTCCCCAGTAGGTTTGGCGGGATGCAACAACAATTTAACAACAACAATTTAATGGTATTCCCATATAGATAGTGTTACCTAAATGCAGAATCGCTAAATAAAAATTCAAAAACGAAACAAAATACAACAGCAACCAGAAAGAAAAATAAAAATAGTTAGTTACAAGATTCTTCATTTTAGTTCTAGGGTTACAAAGTTCTCTTATTTGTAGTGCTTCATATGTAAAGTAACCTAGTTTTTTAAAAATAAAAGTATCAGCATTGTTAAATAGAAATATTGTTTTCTCTGTGTTATTAAAGGAATCAAATTTTGGATATTTCTTGATGATGTCATTTGTGACTTGTTGTCTAATATTATTGTATAGGTCACAATGAAATAAGAAATGCATTTCATTCTCAATTTGGTTAGAACAGCAGTACTGACAAATTCTAAGAGTTTCAGGTAATTTAGGAGTACAGTGTCGCCCAGATTCAATTCTAAGATTATGATTACCACATCGGAGTTTTGCCAAAGCTTGTCTATGTTTGAGGTTCTTTACTTGTTCTAGGTACTCAGATTTGCTTACATCTCTTTTAAAACTTGAGTAGAAATTCAACTTTCTGTTAGACCGAATTATCTCCATTTGGTGTCTTTTCATATCATTTGAGATGTGACATTTTAGTTTTTGTAAATTATGTTTGATGATTTGTTCATTGTAATTGTGTGTGTTTATATTATGCGGATGGTTTTGGTCATCTAAATAATTTTTGATGATTTCATTGACTGTTAACATGAGAGAGGACTTTGCTTCATTTGCCAGTTGATTGGAAATATTGAGGCATTGTTTGGCAACGCTATCTTCTGGGAGAGAGACAAGATGTAGCCAAAATTTAATAATTTTTGGAAGAATATTAAATTTTAATGACAACCGTCCTGTTTCGTTTCGAGCGGCAATATTTGGTGCTCTTCTGTTGAGGCCGAGGTAATATTTGTAAAACTGTGTATGAAGTCTTTCCACAGGGTCTTTTTCCCATTTTTTGAGGTTTATGCTATCATATGCTCCCCAGATTTCGGATCCGTATAAAAGTATAGGTTGAAATAGAGTATCAAATAGTTTATTACACATATTGATAGGAAGTTTATTGAAATCAAGATAACGTTTGGATGCGAAAATGGATCTTCTAGCCTTCTCAACTAAAGCCTTTTTAGAATTTGAGAAGCTTCCATTAGTGTTAAAAGAAACGCCAAGGTAGGTGCACTGTGAAGCCTTGGCAATTGGATTTCCATTTAGAAAGGAGGAAAATTTGTCACGTGTTGATTTACGATTTTGTTTTTGGAAAATTAGGGTTTGCGTCTTTTTAAATCAATTTTTAATAACCATTTCTCGCTATAATTTTGGAGGGTATTAAGTTGGTTTTGAAGACCAGCAGCACTGCTTGATATTAATATGAGATCATCTGCATAAAATAAACAATTGAGAGGAGACCCATTTGGTAAAATAATTGGATCTGTACCAGTCGAGGATTCTAGTATGCGTGGAAATTCATCTAGATATAAGTTAAAATAGCAATGGTGAAAGAATACAACCTTGTCGCACTCCTCTGTTGTAATTAAAGAATGAGCTTCTCTTGTTTCCGTTTTTTATAGCGCATTTAGTTTTTGAATACATATCAGTGATTAAACGATAAAACTGTCCTCCTATTTTATTGTATAATAACTTGTGTAATAACCCATTATGCCAGATAGAGTCAAATGCTTTTTGAAAATCTATGAAGCAGCAAAATAATTTGCCTTTGTTTGTATGTTTTACATGTTTGTCAATTAGTGTTCTTAGGGAAAAGATGTGGTCGGTTGTTCTGAAACCGTTAAGGAAACCAATTTGAGAGGAATGTAATAAATTGTGATTTTTAAGATAAGTGAGTAATCTTTTATTTAAGACAGCCGAGAATAATTTACCCAAACAGCTAGTGACACAAATGCCTCTATAATTCGATGGATTAGACTTGTCCCCTGATTTGAAAATAGGACTTATTAGTCCAGTAGACCAATTATCTGGATAGATTCCTTTATTGAGTAGGAAATTAAATAATTTTGTTAAAGAGGTAGTTAGATAAGGAATTCCACATTTTAACATTTCACTCCTTATTCGGTCAAGGCCAGCAGTTTTCTTATTTTTGAGCATTTTTATAGAATGTTTAACTTCATCCTCAGAAAAAGGTTGATCTAATTCAGCAAATTGTGACAGGATTGTTTCTCTGTCTTGGAACTCTTTGATTATTTCATCTTGTTTCTCACAGAAATTATCGGCATTTGGTGCCGAATGTAATTGTTGAAAGTGATTGTATAGCTTGCGCAAAGGAACATTCGAGTCAGGTGAAGCTTTTTTCTGAGTCGATAAAGATCTTAAATTGGTCCAAAACTCGGTTGAGGTTCTAGTTTTAATGAGTTCATCAATTTTGTCATCCCGATACCTGAGTTTTTTATGTCGTAATAACTGTTTGTACTGTCTTCTTACAGACAGATATTCTAGTCGAGTTTGCTCGTCGAAAGGATTTTTATGGGTTTTATGTGAAAGGCGGCTTAAAAGTTTTCTTACTGCAGTCACTATCAAACCAAATTTGAGAGTGCCTTTTTTCGGAGTTCTTGTTCACTTTTACCAACGGTAACGAATGTTTGGCAGCAGTTTTTAATATTGTTATGAATTTATCTACTATTTCGTTAACGTCTCCTACATGATCAAAGTTTAAAATTTCAAAGTCATGAATCAACTTGTTAAGTAACGCTTCGGCTAAGACGGAAAGAGATATCGGCAATGGAATGCGAAGAATGCTATCAAGCAACCGCAGCATAATTGGCTTATTCAATTAAAATACGATGATTTGATTGGTTAGAATGTTTTTTTCCTCGTATTTTTTACGGAAAAAGCCGATTTCAAGTCCGAAACCTCCAAATATGGAAACCTCTTGTTCCGACCTATTGTTTTGTCGTTTTTCGGGAGATTCGTATGTGAGCGGGAGAAGATACGAGGATAGAGATATCGCGTCTCTTATTTCATAGCACAGCCGCCATCTTGTTAATACTCGTGTCTCCTGTGGATTCATCTTTTCAAATCGATTTGCTCGCTCATAATTGTAGATAAATTGTAAATACGTTTGTATATAGTATCAAAGAGTGCGAATAGTTTATTTTTATCGGCCTTCGGCACTTCCCTGTTGTTCGCAATGCCGTTTCGAGCGCGTTGTTGTTGTCCTCGTCACGATGAATGGAAACACGGGAATGTCAAAGAAGAGCAATTACGCCAGTGCAGCCGCAAGGAAGCAAGCGTCTTCAACCTAATTGCCACTGAGGACCCGAAGAATAAGGGCAGAAAAAGAAAAATTTGTGTTTCTTGCCGTTCTAGGCTGGAAGTTGAAGTCAAGTGCCAAAAACTAGAGGTAAGCCGGCTCACATGTTTATACTGCAAGCCATTTGTTAAGTAAGATTATCTTCGAAATAGCTTCGCATTTTTCGGTGTCCTGTATAGAGTAAGAGAGCCTTATATTTAAGTTTCGTCAAGCAAGGCAATCTATAAGTATTTTGTTATTGTCAGTCTTCGGTTTATTCTATTCAAAGGTTAGCTGCTAGCATTGGCATGAATTGGTATACTTGTCACACAGGTGTGAATTTTTGGTAAGTAAGCTCAAGCTTAAATATATTTCACGAGCGGCCGACAGAACCCCCAAAATCATTTCAATGGATCCTAAAGGGGATAGACTGAAAAAAAACGTAGATCTGTAAAGCTTGTCCAGTGTATCAGAATTTATATTTCAGGGCCGCATGCTCTACTGAAGTACATTGTAAGGCAAGTGTCCTCAGTGATAGGTACTTCAACAGGATAAAAAGATGTATAAGCTATATGAAACTTGTTTATTTGCACACATACAGATTTATACATAACAGGTCGACTGAACGCAAATCATGTTTTTCACTAGCAGCATAGCATAAGCATGAAAAAGAAGAATAGGCGTAACAGCACTTATTTCAATTTGAAAAGAGTCCAACATGGATTGTAAGCACAAACAAAAATGCAAACATACTTGTAAGGATTAAATGTGGCCTTTTTTTTTCTGCTTCTGCCTATGTTCACCCATTTTCACTTGTCGCAAGATCTTATGCTTCTGGTTATGCCAATGTCGCTAGTGAAAACCAGGCTTAAAGCTTACCTTGCCATCACAGTGAAGCTGCGAATATAAAATGGGAAGAAAAAAAATGAAAGAAGGCGTCTCCGTGTTGATGTTATACAAATTTCGTGCTTTGCAAAACTTCCATTTCTCTATATACATTGTTTCACATATAGTAATCATAAGTGCTCTTTTGTAATGTAAAATGCACATGCTTCAGCATTGTTTATGCTGTTTGTTACTCAACCAAATCGTGTTGCATTATTGTTCTCTTATTTTGCCAAGATACGATATTGGGTCAATTTTTGCATAAAAAGTATTGTTCATGGTAAATGGCCCATTATAACATGTTTGAACAGGGCATAATATGATGTAGACATTCCTTGATCAGCAGTGCCACTATTTTCTGGTTAGGAACACTATGATTTCTTTTACCATAAGTAATCATGTTACCTACATGTTCAACCACTTGTACTTGTATTATGTGCCTTTCTTTGATCTCGTGGTATTCTTTCTTCACTTAGGAAATTTGTATGAGGGTGCAGACCTCACCTGAAGGTGTGTTTGATTCAATGTCGTGTGACACCCCTAATGCTTCCTGTGTGGGAGGTGAGCTTGGTGATGGTGAGGACCTGTTAGAACCCGAACCAGAACTAATGACTCACATCTTGACCTCGTCTGTGTCAACCTCATGTGACAAAGGCACTCAAAAACCTCCAGTACGAAAGGCCCCTTACAAAGACTTGTCAGACCGGTCAAAAAGACTAGTCAGGGCTGACATGATTGACTTGTTGAGAGATGAAGCCATGAAAACAGTTCATTTTGTACCAGAAGATCTGGCCAAATTTATGGATGAGTTACTTCAAAACAAGAATTTTTGTTCGGCATTTGGGCTTGTCCAAGACATTTCAAAAAATCCTACAATGCAGTGTCTCATAAAGGAATACCAAGCTTGTATGGACAAAGAAAAGAAGCAAGAAGTGAGAAGGAGATCCTTGAAACAAACAAGCAAGGTTTGCATTGGCAATTCGCTAAATGATTCACGTGTGACTCTCACAGGTGAGAAAACACCAGAACACTTCAAGGACAGGGTAACTGCTGCCAATTCCATTGGCAGGCTGACCTGCTATGCAGATGAGAGGCGAAGAATATTGTCAATTGTTGCATTGGATTATCCATACGGTGTGTTGCAGGATTTGTTTAACTGTTCGTCAAAGACGATAGCAGCTGCTAAGGTCCACTGCATTTTGTTTGGTCGTGGTGGAACCCCTCCAGCAAAATTCAAGTTTAGGAGACAGTGTGTCAGTCCTGACATACTGATGGAACTATCTGAATTTTTCAATAGAGAAAGTGTTTCAAGGCCTTCTTCCTGCAGAAGTGTTATGATCGACGGCCAGGAAACACCAGTCAGGTACTGGAAGGACAGCATTAAGGAACTTGTCAACCAGTACTTGCTTGAGTATCCCAGTGGTGTAAAACGCACCTACATTTACACCCACCTTCCATCCAACTTTCGTTACAACACAATGCTGGCAGGGTTGTGTAACCTGTGTGATGAGTTTGGTTACTCCAATTTTGAGAAGTTTATGTCTTTCCTTACCTGTGTAGAAAGAGCAACGACTGTTTCTGTCAATGATTTTAAGGGCAAAGTTTTACAGTACCAGCGCTTTATGAAGACCCAATTTGCCCATCAAGTGCAGAGGCATTCCCCATGCTTAGAACTCTGCATGAACAATGCATTTGCCTCCTGTTCGCAGCCACATGACAGGTTTTGCCCAGATGCATGTGTGCTCTACGATGTTTGCAAGCAACTACGCACACTGCTGTCTGGTATCCCAAGTGCCAGTGAACGCGAAAGCTTGACAAAGGAACTTGATGAACTCATGAAGGTTCACACCCAATATGTGGCACATCTACTACGCACACGACACCAAGGCGATTATTATAAGTACATTCTGGATAACTTGCAACCAGGCGAGGCTGTGGTAATCGTGGATTACAAAATGAAATTGGAGTTGGGTGTCAGAGCAAGAGAAATCCAGAGAGACTGGTATGGGAAGCGTGGAATTTCCCTTCATGGCTTCCTTGCCATTGCCCAAGTGAGTGAAACAGAGAGAAGAACAGAGGTAATTGACCTCTGGAGCGAGGACACCAAACAGGACGCTTGGTTCAGCCAGAGTGCTATGGATGTTGGCTTCCGCTGGATGGAAAAGGAGTTCCCTGGCTTTCGAGTGTATTTATTTTCTGGTAAGCAGTCAACTCAGTTACAATAATACTCCTAGAGACCGAAAACCACTGTAGCATGAAAAGGCTTAGTTTGTATTTCATTTGAACATTGCATGGAAAAAGCCTCAATATAAATTGTAAAACATATTGCTGATTATTATTCCTTATTATAGTAATTTTGAGCAATAGTTTCAAGGATTCACACAATTTGGAATGGAATATCTCTAGGGATTATCAGACAAAATCTCCTTTCTTGTATCCATATGTTTTTGTATCGTTGTTCTATTTGCGCAAACTTGTGACGTGTCAAATCATCTTGCAGTTTAGTTGTCATTTCATTCTGTCATGATTGCTACTGACATTGTGGGGTGAAATGCTATCATGTTTTTTTTTTTTCTTTTAGACTTATTGAAAAGGGTTAACCAAAATTCAGTGGCTAAAAGTTCCTTAGAAATTATTTGTCCTATGGTAAATTTACATGGAATTTTTTTAAAAGGGCATTAGATTAATGAAGTACTGTATGCCTGTTTCCATTATTTTAAGGTATCAACAGCCATGATTTCCCAATGTTTATTGTACAGAATATCATCTTTCAGTGTACTTTTCAACATTTTTTGCAGTCAAGTACTCTTATTCACAGACAGTGTCCACTCGTGTGTCTCAAAATTCGGGAAATTGCAAAGCAAACATTTTAAAAGTATAAAGGGCGAGTACCTTATATAACATGGTAAAAATCTTTTGTTGTTTCAGACAATGGTCCACACTACCACAATACTGGATTTATCCTCTATTTGGCAGAAGTCAGCAAAGCATTCCAGTTGACCCTTGTTGAATACAACAACTTTGAGGCTGGTGAGGGGAAATCAAAGCTGGATACCCACTTTGCCCACATCAGTCATAAGATTGTTAGATGGGTTAGAGTGGGTAACAACTTGGAAACAGGAAGTCAGTTGGGAGAACTGATTGGGGTATGTATATTTGTTTGATTTAAACTCTTCATAGTACAGCTCTTTATAAGCAGCTATCATACTGGCTAATGTTTGAAATAAGCCCATCCTCCCCTTCTCTCTATCTCAAGTAAGCACCCAAATAAGCAGCCTTGTATATTGCACTGTACAAGGAGTACATGCATTATGTTGTTGTTTATGTGGAATTGTTTTCTTTAGAAAGCAGAACATGATTAAATATCTGACCATGACTTGGCAGAAGTAAGTGTTCACTCCTGCCCTCCTCATTGATATTCTGTCGGGTATAAAATAACATTGCATTGGTAAGTTAGAGTGCTTAGTGCTGTATAGAAAACCATCAAGAATGGCCCATTTGAAGCCGAAAAGACTGGTAAAGGTGATGTCCCCAGAATGTCTGACTGTTTTTATACAGCATTATGCCCTCTAACTTTCAAGATTTTAAAAGCATGGTTTTGTTGAAGTACTACAGGGCACACAAGGTTTTTGTACTTCCTTTGTACCTTATGGTTAGTGCACTCGCTTGACTCCAGATTGAGTGGTTCAAGGCCTAAGCCCTGGGAAGGGACATTGCGTAGTGTTGTTGTGCAAGACACTTGCCTCTCTCCACTCAAGTGTACAAAATACTTACTGGTGAATTTAGTATTAGGGGTAACCCTGCGATGGACTAGCATCCTATCCAGGCAGGGAGTAGAAATACTCATAGTTGCTTCATGCCACCAAAACCGGAGATAAGCACTTGTCTGATAGGCCACCCGGCTGGCTTGTATGCAGACTTTTAACAATATTACCGTTTTAAAGTAACTGTGTGCTAATATGGCAATTCCTGTGTGATCAATTTTCAGTCAATGAAGAATGTCAGCTGTAGAAAACTTCTCATTGACAGAAGCAAGGCACCAGAGAAGCTAGGAACGCTCAAAGATATCTCGCTCTTTGGGAGCTATGAATTTCCAACTTCTGGCCCAAACACTGGAGGAGTTGTAGCCCGCTCACTGGCAGGCATTGGAAAGGAATCTAAAAAAACCGAACAACAGCTAAAAAGTCTAGCCAACTGCAGAAGTCCTATCGCAGGTGCAACAGGTGCTGTGACGTCTGAAGAAATTCCTAATCTTCAGGGAACACCTGGTACATGTATGAGTGGGAATGGCAGTCAGGAGGTATACAGTGTCCGATTCATCCAACATGAGATGGAGCATCAACAGAGCTCAGATTCCTCTGAGATGGTTGGCATTGACCAGCTTAAGGAGAACCTCCTAAAACCAGGCTTTGCACTAAAAAGTGGTGGTGCAAAACGAACAGTGTTTTCACTTCAGCAGAAGGAGGTTATGATAGAATTTTATAACCGGCAGGCGAACTATGAGATAAGGGCAGACCCTGTGGAGTGTATTGCAGCCATGAGGGAGAGAGGCCTGGAGCCGCTCAAGGAAGCGCAGATTAAGAGCTGGTGGAGCACATACCACCAAAAGAGGAAACGCGAAATGGAGAGTATGGCTGCAGACATCCAAAACCTTCAAAGAGCACCACCAGCTGGAAATGCCAATCTATCAGCTCCTCCTTCAGCATCCAGACAGACATGCCCCTCTGGTTCTGCAAACTCTGCAACTGTTCCTTCTTCATATCCAGCATCAGCATCTACCCCAGTACCAACAGCAGCAGTACCCACTACACCTGTACTTGCACCTGCATCTGTACCTGCACCATCATCCATGCCTGCACCTTCATCTGTATCTACAACTACAACCGTACCTACACCTGCCCCCACAACATCATCACCTGTAGGACCCAACTCTTCATCAGCACCTGTCCCAACACCTTTAATGACACCTGTGACTGGAACTAATGTTGGATGTGGAATCAATGAGTGGTTGTTTCCGGGAAATGTCAGTCAGTCAACCATTGACGGCAGAAATGGTAGCAATGCATGCACTTTCATTGCTCTTTTCTTTGGCTACATTTACTGCCACTCCAGTTTACCTACACCCCCTGTTGGACAACCCCTCACACGACAATGGGAGGGAGCAGTAATAGAAGCAATCAGGACTGGAAATGATATCCACGACGAGTTGTTTGGAGGTGAGGGGATTAATGTTGCTGTGGATGATGCCATTGATGCAGCTGGTGATCATTGCCACGTTTGTGGAATTTTGCATGAGTACAATGTGTTTGGTGTGAATCCACTGGATCAGTTTGCTGCGGTTATAGACTTGATTCTTCAGCAGAAACAGTCATGCCATTTGTTAACAGCTAATGAAAAGACAATGTTGATCGTTGTGGACGGTAGTGGGAGTATAATTTTTATTGACTCTCATATTCATGGTCGTAATGGAGCATTGGTTGCTCGAATTGACGCTTATGAGGGCAATCAGGCAAAATCGTTTTCAGCTTGGGTTGATCAAACGCTAAGCAGAAATTATGGCGTGGGTCTCTCTATTTGCTCTCTGACCACAGTTAGCTACTTATGAGCAAAAGAAAATCTGGATACTATTGTAGCCAGACCCCATAAAAATGTTTGTTTTCACAATAATTCATGCAAACAAGTATGGATACCTGTTGTATCCCCGACATAAAATTGAACTGAAACATACCCATACAGGGGTTAAATTTTGTTACAGTTATATTTCGCGTTTTCACCACGGGAAAATGTAAATCTGTATGTAAAAGTACTTTACAGAGTATAGCATATTTTTTTTGTAGGAAATCTTTGTAAACTGTTGTAAAATACTATTGTACCACTGAGGCTAGTGACTAATGGTAGAAATTGTACACCTGTCACAGGTGTAAGAGCTGCAAAAATTGCTACCAAGAGAATTGAATCATCTCTGTGTTGCTTCCTAGGGTAGTTTCCCATTGAGTCAAAAAGGTCTTAGGTTTTTGTCATTGTTGTAACAGTTAAATGGCCATGGAAATGAAAAAATATATGGCATTGTAAAAGCTCTCTTGTCATTGTTACGTTATGTTTCGTTACTCCAACCCCCTACAATTCAGCTTTACAAAGAACTGTTTTTTTAAATTTTTTTTTTATAATAGAAAACGGTTGCTCTGTGCTGACATAGCTAACACTCGAGTGTCTTTGGGGGAATTCGAGAGTACTTATGTATCCAAACCACTCGGGTTTTCATTGTTTTTTTTGGGGGGGGGGGGGGGATTCAAACTAGGGGTACGTTTCTTTAAGAAAATGCAAGATTGGATTCTTAAATCCGAAAGAATCCGAAAACGGATTTTGCGTTTCTTCACCAAACAGATCAATCCAAGATCTCTCGGATCATGATGCGTCAAAGGAACCGAAGAATCCACTCTGGGCAAGGATTCTTCGGTTCCTTTGATACATCCTGATCCGGGTGATCTTGGATTCATCTGTTTAGTAGAGAAACGCATAATCCGTTTTCGGATTAAAAATTAAATCTTGGATTTTCTTAAAGAAACGCACCCTAGGAATTTAGTAGTCCAATGGGGAGTGAAATTAGCCTCAGTTGGCATGTTGCGTTCCAAACTGAAATGTGCTATTCAACCATGGAGACCCATCGTTTTATACGAATATTCAAGATTATTCTCAAAATTATACAGATAGGTGGTCCCCAGTTTGTCTTCCAACAGTTGGATATAAAAATCCAAGATAAACTTTGTGGACTTGAATGAAAAAATGAGAAAACGGGAAAAAGGAAGAAATTATATAAAGAAACAACGACACGCAAATTTATTTTTAAACAGACGCAATAGATTACACAAAATAATTTCAAAAATAAAGCTTTTGGACTTAGGGTATGGCAGCGAGAAAAATCACGACAAATAGCAGATCACGTGTCAAGAAACTAGTATAGATTTTGGAAATGGCTGATTGAAAATTGCAGCGGGATTGGGTTTGGCTAATTTTATGCCAGGGGTTTTCACTCCCGCCAACACCCTGGTAGTGCGTAGTCTCCCACGCAGCCGTTTTTCGTGATGTCACGCAAGCGTTGCGTGACATTTAAAAAAATAGGTGCGTAGGAGACCAACACCCTGGGATCCCAATTTTTCCAAAAAAATTCCTTTCCTGGTGGAAAGTCGATAAAGCGCGATTATTTCATTATTCACAGATTTGCGCGAAAGAAAGTTAGGCTGACCTCACTCACGTGCATCTATGTTTACATGAAGCGAAAACTAAAAAACTACAACTCTATATCGCGGATTTGGCAAGCCAAAACAAATCTTATCTGATTGTAACTAAATTCCTCCCTTAGGTTGTCCCGAACAGTGCGAAGTTTCTTGTCATTGCTTGACACTATCTCTCTCTTGATCCGTTCGAAAGACTCTTCACCGACGTCCAGATACTTGGCGATTGTCTGGTGGTCCACATCTTGTCCTGCCGCAAGACAATCAATACCATACACCTCTGCGGTGGCTTGGGCAATCTTCAATTCTTCTGCCAGTTGATGGAAATTTTTTCCGATCTTCAATCCCTGGGCAACGCGATGCTTTTTAAGTGACGGCATGTTCTGTCCATACATCTGGCGCAGTTCATTCTTCTGTGTGAAAAATTGGGTTTTGAAAGTTAGTAGTGAAAAAGGTCAGTGCTAGTGTATTGTCGTCTTGACAATAATCGAATGCTACTTACACTAGTATCAGACTTGACGCATTTGGATCCTGAGCCTTCATTTGCACATGGTTCACCCAATCTCTTTCTGAAAATAGAATATAACGAACAATTGAATCTCACATATTTCAATACATCCAAGTAAAAGGTATCAAAATCTTCGTAAAGCTAGTTTCAGCAACTTACCTCTTATCCATTTTTGCGCGTTCAAAAAGGTAATTTATCCTGAAGAAGCTCTAAAAGACCTGATTCACAACTATGAGCTCACCACAACCTTTGAAAAAGAACAGTGACAACAGTAACCTGTCGGAAACTCCACAGAGAATACCTCTAATCACAAGGTGTGAATTTTTCGCAAATGGAAATCAGAACCTCGCGCGAGATATTTCAGTCACGTACGCATCGATCTCCATCCATTTCTTTCGTTTTCGGCACATCAACAAGCGTGGTAAAAATGAATGAAGTTCTGCTCTTTTTTTGGCCGCTGGTGTTTGAGTATCTTGAGCCAGAAGATCTAGTGAGTGTGTCCTCTGTTTGTCTTGCATGGTGGCGTTTTGTATTTCAAGGACGCAAGTCAACTGCCCAAGCATTGCAACATTGTGAACAACCCCATTTAGCCGACACAGGAAAGCTGTATCAGAAAGTACCGCTTCGTTTCTTCTCAAAGGTGACATGGTTAAACTTAAACAGGACTGCCATCTCTTCAAAAGATTTTCTTAAACTTGTTGGCGTAGCAAAGCATCTTGAGACGCTGAACATCGAAAGCTGTATGGAAATATCTGAACAAGCGATATTCAAGGCCAAAGGGTCCCTTCTTTGCTTGAGAAACATAAACATTTCCTTGAACGAGCAGTTCAGCGTTCTTGTTGTTGCTTGTTTGTGTTCTTACTACTCTGTACAAGACATTCGTGCAAGGGGAATAAAACTAGAAGAGAAAGAAGCACTATTTCTAACAAAGACATTCCCGCGACTTGGAAATGGACGAATTACTTTAGACATTGGTTCAGCCGCGGGAGGAGAATATTTTTTTGATGCGTTGAACATTTTGTCAGATTTTGATCTTTTTGAAGATTTCTAGCGAACAGTTACAGTCTAATGCTGACATCAAGAAAAACATTTGCGCAAATCGCGCAGGGATCAATGAAGTTACATTTTACATTTGTTATTGTTTTGTTTCGCTGAAGAAAACGCGCTACTTGGTGTCAGATTTTTGCGCGAATATTTCAGCCAATGATGTTACATGTAAATGACGTTTCTGTCATTCTGGATAGGAAACATGACAGAGATTATGAGTGCACAATAGAGATTTATCAACTTTGTAACTTTCCTCACATATAATTTCGCTGAAACTTCACGGGTTTACTTGTTACCTTAATATGTGTATAACGTGTTAAATTTAGCTTTGCAATCACACTGCAAGAATTGTTTTTCGGAGAATGCTTGTTTGAATTTCGCGCTAATGTGTCCTTAACCAATAAAAATTTTGTTACTAATCCAATTAGAACTTGATCGGCCTAAACCATCCAACGGTTCCCGGTGCCGGGGCCTATTGTTTTCTCTTTCCGTCTTAGCCGAAGCGTTACTTAATTTCATCGGATTGTAGCGCAGAAGTGAATGAGTCTTTAGAATCTTCTGTCCACTTAAATTGTCTAGGAAGGTTGAAGAATTCACCTTCGTTACTTGTCTCTTTGCTATTTAACAATGATGAGTCAATTTTTATCCAACTTAGTAGCTGGCAATGGTCTGAAAAAGGTGTTGGTTCTCGAACAACAAACGTTTCGAAACGGTGCAGAATTTCATGACTAACAATTATATAATCAACCATACTGAAACCTTGATTTCCGTGAAAAGTAATTTTTCCGAGCGAGTCACCTTTGCATCTTCCATTCAATATTCTTAAATCTAATGATTTACACATTTCTAGGAGATGTTTTCCTAGATCGTTAACATTATTATCAAAACTTTTCCTGGGCGTTACCACAGTTGGTAAAGGGGAGTCACCCCCTGGTACAAATTTATAAATGTCGTTGCTGATGAAATCATTTTCTATTCCCGTGCGAGCATTGAAATCACCCGCTAGAACTACATAACTATTTCTTTTGAAAAGATTTATGTCATTTTCTAAATTTAAAAGTGTATCAGGATTAAAATAAGGAGAGTGTTTTGGAGGAATGTAACATGAACACAATAAAATATCTTTGTCTAACTGAAGAATGTTTTTAGTTATTTTTAGCCATATATACTCAGGGGTCTGTTTGACAAGTGAGAAATGGGGCGTGAGGAATTTTTTCACAGCTACTAAAATCCCACCAGAAAATCTACCAGATCTCTTAGTGTTGAGTTTTCTGGGTGGACTAAGTGCAATTATGTCAAAACCGGGCAATTCATTCACATCCGAGCCCCAGATTTCTGACATTATGGAAATATCACTGCTATTAAATTGATTAAGAAAATCACTATTATGCGGGATTTGGCTTTTTTCCGCGGTGATATTTGGGATTTGAGCAGAAAACAGGGACGGGAAGCGGGAATTACAATTACGAGCGGGAGCGGGATTTCGTGTTTCTATGGGGTTGGGATGCGGAATTCGCAAGGGGAACAGAGCGGGATACGGGATTTCAATTCTTATATGACCACATAAATTGTTATTGACCAGCCGCAAAAACCACAAGGTGGCAGAAACGAACCTTTTGTGCGTATAGCTGTGTCAGGTTTCAAGTAATGAATAGCAACAGCTCTGTACCCTGTCAGGTTCTGTCAAACGTATCCATTAACGCTTGACCACGTTAGTATCATGAGACTGTATGAGGTCTTTGAGTCCTATCGCAATCATTTGTGTTGACCTCTGACATCAATGACATCTGTCCATTTCCAACATTTTCGACATTTGCGTCTGCAATCTTGGAACCCCCAATCCTTTCTAGTTTTTCTAGTCTTTTGACCTTTTCCAGAACGCTTGCCTTGTTTTGGGCAGGATGGCCACACTGAATGGCGGTGATAGTGATTTACCGAACGAAGTATGCAACATTACGAATTGCGTCACCATATATTACGAAAAGGATTTGCAAGCAGGGATGACTTCATTCGGATAGAAAAGTTCTGAGCCCAGATTTCAAGGAAAGAAGACGCTGAAAGCGTTGAAAGAAACTGTCAAGTGTGTTTACGGGCCATCTCTTGAATATGGGAATGAACAATCATTTTCTTTCACTGATACGTGGACAAAAGAAAGCAAAACAGTAAACCGTTTAAAGAAAGAAACGTTATAATTATTTGTTCTTACTTATCTCCTAGCCACTGAATGAATGAGTTGCCAGTAATCGGATACCCGTGTTTGCGGAAAGAACTCTGGGATCGTCAGGGGGCAAACATTGCAAGTCGCTAGAAGGAAATGTATGGCGAAAAGTTGTTTCGACGCCCAAAAACATGGTTTTGGGGAGAGATCAACGCTTTTTCGCCGTTGTTTTATCGCAAATGGATTTTGGCAATGTTGATACATGGAAAATGTAAGTTTTTGTTTGAATAACCGTGAAATAAGGGATAAAATTTACCGATAAACTCTCTTTTGCTTGTGAGGTTTATTGTGAAATACATTGAAGAGAATATTTAAAATTTCAATACACGCCTGATCTCGAGAGGCTACCCGGAGCAAATGGTAGAAAAGACCCTCCGAGAAGTTAAATATTAAGACAGAAAAGAAGCTCTAAAACAGAAATCGAAAATTGCAGAAGGAACTACTACCCTTTGTGTCGGGCAATTCCACTCAACCGTCAATACCAAACTTTGGAAAGCATAATCGCGCACAAATGGCACTTTCAACTACAAATACTCAGAGATATATTCAAGGAGCTACCCTTGATCTGTTATAGAAAAGGAAAATCACTGAAATACGTGCTTGTAAAAGCAAAACAAAGGCTTTGAGCAACACAGTAGCCACACAGCATGAGTCGCGCGGACTCATTTGTCATTAAATCAACCCCAGACAGTACAATGATCGCCACCGGGCTTATTTCCAGTATTATTTGTACGACTGAGCTTTCAAATAGCCAAAAGTAGCCTGTACACAACTTAAAAGGCTTTACTGGGTTATTTCCTTTCGATTTATACCTAAATAATTTTGTAATATTTTTAGACCATTACGCGATGTAAATTTCACAATAAACCTCACGCAAGCACAACCTCGTTCCCAGGGTCTCTCATCTTACCGCCCCCTGGAGCGAGCGAAGAGAGACCCTGGTTGGGTCTGGTCACGTGTCTCCCAGAATCTGGGAAATGACAATTAAATTATTGAAGGGATGGGCGGCCTAGTAGGAATTTTGTCTATACTTAGAGTGCGGGATGTGTTGTTACCAAAGTAAACCAAGAACGATATGTTCTGCGGCAATGTCCGGCGGTAATATTCTGCAAACGCCGAGGAAAACTTATCCATCATCTAATAGCGGAAATCCAAGTCGCTGAAGGTTGTATGGTTCAGTGAAGGACGTTACATATTGTAAAAATCTCTTCAAGAAGGCGAATGGAGAATTACACACCGCGACCGAGGCTGTGTATGGAAGATCTTTGACTCAGCTTTACCTCAGAATGAAGTGTAGGTCTTGTGAACGGCGATTAAATAATTCTAGAGAATTCAGGGCCTTTTAATTGATCACTGAAAGCTAAGGTCACTTCGAAAGGAGCGTCAAAGGTTGAAAAGATCTATCGAAGTTTCACCGCGCCGTCGGCGCCCCGAACTTTGCAGAGCGCGAAGGATAATACAACGAACTCGTCGCGGTATGCATTTCGCCGTCGTTGCTGATAAACTGGATTTATCTTCGACCGAAAGGAGGCTAGAAGAAGAAGAAGACAAATATAACTTTTATTGTGTCGTTAATAAATTAGTGTATGTGACTCCAACGGTTCGTGACAATTGTGCACATTGTCATTTAATTT
Organism: Orbicella faveolata; assembly: GCF_042242905.1. NCBI lineage: Eukaryota > Metazoa > Cnidaria > Anthozoa > Scleractinia > Merulinidae > Orbicella > Orbicella faveolata. The sequence goes on along the minus strand of NW_028301577.1, from coordinate 17,280,995 downwards.
TCGATCTTTCGACCTTTCTTTACTTCACGCGTGTTTCTGAGGGGCACTTTTTATGCTGTGTTATTAGAAGAAATGGAAATTATAAGTAGAGTGGAGTCGTTTGATTGCGTTAAGGCATATTTTTAGAGATCGTAGGTCTACATGGTTTCCGCTGTAAACTGCACGTCGCTTCTCAGAGTGACACCTCTGTATAAATTTGCCATGCCGTGCTTATACTTTGTTTAGGTTCGTTTCTATTGCAAGATATGTTTTAAGGCTCTAAGTATTGGCTCTCCAGGGACAAAGATTAAAATATCCCTTGAACATCAATTTGATCAAGTACATTCAAAGAAGAAACAACAATTACTCCGGGATGAAATTGCGCTGCTCCACGTCCACAGTTGAAATGACTGACTTTCCATAAATCCAGTGGGTAAGACGGCAACACTGAAAATCAAGACCACTAAATTGCCTCCAGACAGACTTGCTTAACCTTTAGGTAAACGTTGGAATAGATATTATTAATAATAATAATAATAATAATAATGGCATTTCGGGCAGTATATCCACAGGGTGGCTCTTCGCCTGCCCGATGCTAACTAAATTTACAATTAAAAAGATATCTAAGAATTTTAAGAATTTATATCTATATGTAAACGAGATAAAATTGTGTTTTAAGATATGCTAAAATAAATAAATGAATAAATAAATAATTAAAATTATGCCAGGTGTTCTAAAGCTCTCTTAAAAATAATGTTTTTGGTGTCTTTACAAAATTTAATATAGTCTTGGCAGCACCTCACGTTGCTAAATTTCAGCCTGAAAGCTAAGTATTAATAAACGCCGCGGGTAATGGTAGTCGCAGCGCGATACTTCGCATTCGACAAAGCTCAACGCGACAAATTGCTGATTACAGAGGGCCCCTCCCTGATGTTCTTAATTGTCAAAGTGGCACGTGACCAGACCCAACCAGGGTCTCTCTTCGCTCGCTCCAGGGGGCGGTAAGATGAGAGACCCTGGGAACGAGGTTGACGCAAGCAACGGAGTTTATCGGTAGATTTTGTCACATATTTCACGGTTATTCGAAGAAAAACTGACATATTCCACATATCAACATTGCCCAAATCCATTTGCGATAAAAACGACGGCGAAAAAGCGTTGATCTCTCTCAAAAATCGTTTTCTTGTACCTCGAAACAACTTTTCGCCATACATTCTCTTCTAGCGACTAGCAATGTTTGCCCCCTGACGATCCCAGAGTTCTTCGCGCAAACACGGGTATCCGATTACTGGCAGCTCATTCATTCTTTTGTGATCTTTTATGCGATGTCTATTTTTAAAAGGTTTCTGTGTTAGTAATTAAATTAATTATTAATTTAACTTAACTATAAAACATTGCGATAAGACAAAAGTTAAAACCATCACGGTTAAAAACTCTAAAAACTGTAAAAAAACTCTAAAAAGCGACGACGTTTCGACGTTTACTCAACGTCATTTTCAAGTCAAAATGAATAAGAAAACGTTATTTGAATATAAATGTACAAAACAAATCCTTGGAGACTTAAATAAAACAATATTAAATGCGAGAAATATTTGCACGCAGTGTCACGTAAACAGTTTATCACGAACGGACTCCTTCAAATTAATCATTAACGCAGAAACGTCTTTGAAAAGTGGCCGGGATCGGGATTTCCAGGTAAAAAAAGGGCGGAATGGTGGGATTAACAGGAAAAAATGGACGGGAAAGCGGGATCTGAGAACTCTATTGTGCACCCTCTATTGATTACAACAGTTAGTCAGTTAACCTTTCAAGTTATGCACAAGTCCAAACCCCGATCCAAGTAGAGAGAACACGGCGATTGTTATGGTTATTTGTATCTTGAAAAGGCGAAATCCATAACCACGCCTCTTGCTTTGTATAAGAAACACTTCCAACTCTTGCCTCGAATGAAACGTGTCTCCAGGCGAGAAATCTAACCTGTCATTCAAATCTTGCACGAGCATAGCCTCGTGCCAAGTCACGTAACTGGCTGACAAGAACGGGAAGAAAAACTTGTACACCACCACCAGTGTGCCAGAAATCTGCGCCATGTACTCATAGGCAAAGTGAAGATCCCTAGCCGCTTCCCACCATTCAAAAATGTTCGCTAATAAAACCACAACATAGAAGAGCATGTGAATAAGAAACCAAATTCGTATGCTGTTGACCCGCTCTGCTATTTGTTCACGCACTTGTCTGTGGATTATCAAAGCGTTACGCACATCCCCCGTACATTTCGCTATACGTGTGTAACCTTTCGAGAGGTCGTTTGTCATTACGAGACACAACGAAAAAAACATGCAGCAAACAGCGACAGAGGAATACAAACCCCAGTAGACTGAGACGGCTAGAGTGTAAAAAACACCAGTGCATACGACCAGATGGGGACAGGTTTGCAAAAAGGCTTCCTTGATGTTGACCAAGTCAAAGATGACTTGATAGTACGCATCTCCAAATAAAACCCACGAGACAAGAAGCAAACCGGTGATCAGGGCTATATTGATAGCTCGGTATTGATTTTTGTTCAAATCTCTCATCCATTCTTGTGAGTGATATCTGAAGTAATAGACAGCTAAAACATATGATGCAAAGGAGCTAATCCACAGAGCTGTGAGCAGCATTTTGGATCCTAAATGAACACTATGGTGGCTTGAAGACAGGATAAAGAAGAAATGTGCACCCAAGCCGAACAGAAGATGAAATACTGGTATGAAAGTAAGTGGCCATATTGATTTTCTCTTCTTTGGCAACCAAAATCCAAGGAATGCAACCAAAAGGAAACACGACAAAGGCCAGGAAGAATCGAAGAGAAAGAACTTCAGCTTTGCGCCGATTCTGCAGCAGAATCCATTCGGCCTTTGACATGGTTCATCGAGTTCGTCTTGCTTTGCAACAAAACCAGTGTCATGTAAGAACAGATCATAAGAATCTTCTGGCCATTGCGCGGGATTTCTCATTTCTTCTGTTCCCGATCTCGAGGGCGCGGGATTAAATGCTCGGTTCATTTGTCCGAGCAAAGGATCTGTTTCTACTGCCTCCATTTTTGTAGTGCGTTGCTTTGGTTTGTGTTCCGGTCTGACGTCATTCTCGGATATTGATCGCTCAGTAACGCCATTTAGTCACGCCATAATCGTCTATGTTGTGAGCTCAGTAACGGTATTTTGAGTTATTTTGGCTACGTACAAAATTACCTTTAAATGGTAAAAAACATGAAAATAACAGTTTTAAAATAAGACAGAAAAACACCAAAGACATAATGATAAACCATAAAGGAACAAGGATGGCTAAGGGTGGAGAAGATTGACCCGGACTGCAAACGACGAAGTTGAACTAGTTAAAAATGTCCCTCGAGGAATCCAGCCAATCAAATCAGTTCTTCAGAGATGACGTTTCCTTATTCTGAGGCCCCGCCGACTATGAGGGACAGGTAACCCTGGAGACGAGTTAACCTTGGGGGCGGGTCAAGGGGCTCGTTTAAGAGATGCCCATATATGGATCGTGTGAAATTTGGGAAAGAGACTGGGTTTCTGTAGTTTCTCGATCGAGTGCGCAGATGTGTAAAAAGGGGCGAAAAATGGCACGTATCGCAATGTTTTTCACTAATTTCGTCGTAATTGTAGTGAAATTATATTAATTCCCGTTCCTTTATTTCAACAGACTACTTATACAGATAAAGGGGAGAAGGTAAGGTGCATATCGGTAATATACTATACATTCAACGTTGTTCACTGTATAAGCGTGTGAAATAGAATAGTTAAGCTTATATTTTTATAACTGATGTATAATTTGAACCTACATCAAGGGTAACTGTAAGTTTTTAATGTCGAGAACACATAGTCCTGTGTTAGGTCATAATCACTGAAATCGGTTACAACTCATTTCTACGCTATTTTGAAGTGTGGAAACGTGTCTTGTGAGGTCACCACACCACAGGAACTTGAATTTAGACCACTTGCTGTTTGAAGCAAATTTTGCATGTTTAGAACTAATTGTATGTATGGGTTACTGACCAGGCGTGAGGTCAAGATGGCTGTATACTGGGCAAGAACAAGGCCAATATCTGGCCCTCTTAGTCAATAAAGGATTTATTATATGGCTTTAAGGGAAAATTTTCATGCGGGACACAGCGGATATTCTATGCTATTGATCCAAGGTATCTGTTAAAATGGCTATTTTTTCAGGTCATTGCATGCACCATTGGTTTCATTCATGGATTCAAAAAAAGTGATCACATGATGTGACAAATTTCATGATCGTGTGATGAGTGAATGTCCTGGCGTCAGGCAAGTTGCTTCACAGTTTGTTTGCAAGTTTGTTGAGTTCCACACTCTCTAGCAAGATGCAATTCAAGATCTATTGTAGAGAAGAGTTCGACAGATGCAAAATCCATTGTCAGGGTCCGAAATTGCGCTTTCCTGGTCGCCAATGCGACTAAAAATTTTGCTCTGGTGACCAGAATTTCACAACTGGTCGCCAGCGGGCGATTAACTATTTCATGCCACGACAATTATACAATAACTTTGATTTTCAGTCAAATCGATTAAAATAAAATTTAAAGCCACCCGCCAATTGGGCACTTACTTTTTACGGGACTTACTTTTGTACCTTTTAAAGGAGTAGGTCACTCCAAAAACCGTGTACTTTTTTCCATCACCAATAAAAAGTTCACACTGTGTTGAGTTACTCACCGTTGTTTTAGCTACTGGAGTGGATGCGATCCCAATGAAAAAGAAGTGAAAGGTTCAACACTGGGAGCAGCCATTTTGAAAGGATCTTGAAGGCCAGGCTGCATATCCGTGACGTCATTCCATCCGAATTGGCACAAAGCTCAAAGGCTAAAGCTCTTCTGTTCTGTTCTAAATTCGGCCCGGGCTGTAAAACCGGAACCAAAAAGGATAGGGAAAGAGGAGTGACTTTCCTTAACTTGCCTAAAAAGAACAAAAAATTGCCAAAGAAGCAGTTCGAACAGCTATGTCAGGATGAGAGATTCATGCCAAAAAAACTTGAAAATGTGTATGTGTGCAACGAGCATTTCACAGACGACTGCTTCAAAACACAATACCGATTTGAGCTTGTGGCTGGAAACACAAGAAGGAGGTCATTGAAGAAAAATGCTTTCCGACAATTTTTCAACGGAAGGCCCTCTTAAAGGCACGTATTGCAAGCGAATGGCACATCGCAAGGAACGAAAAGAGGTAGCTATCAGTTATACTTTTCATTTTTAAAAATATTTTTGCCCGGCAGAACTGTCGTTGACTTGATTGGGTAAATATTATTTCTGCGCAAGAAATTGAAGCTCCTCGCTGGACTACAGGGCTCAAATTTCAAGAAAAAACCTTGGGGCCAGCTGGCCCCTATGTTTTCAGGTTTGGTCACCAGCACAAGTATTTTAGTCGCCAAAAATTTTCGACTCCTCAGGCAATATATTTTCACGAAAAAGACGCTAAAACGGTGTGAATCATGGGTCAGTTTCATGTATGATCAGTTTGCCGCTTTTTTTTTTTCTATAATAACAGGGAAAATGGCTGAATGAAATTCTTTTCATCATTTACCAGTCTTACCAGTATTTATAAAAAAAAGCTTCTATGTTACAAGCTTTAATTCATTATATTTCGTAGACTGGCGCTAGGGTTTTCGTGTTTTCGTGTTCATTGATGCATAGTGACTGCATGCGTTTTTTGGAAGTTATTTATTAAATTTCTTAGGGTACCGTAGGAACTTCAAATGCCCTGCAGATTTCTTTAAAAATAACAAGTCAGACTAACCCGGTACGGTTTTCGTTTATCGAAAAAGTATTTTTTCGCTTTATAAATCTCTTGTGTGGGCCAAAATCAGAGCGTGTTTAATAATCGGCCTTGACAACCAGGGATGAGTTAAAATACTTACAAATTTTTAAATGCGGTCTAATTTGATTTGGAATACATCGGAAGAAGTAGTTAACTGTACATCAGTCCTATCTACATATCAACAATTACCGATAACAACTCCTGCTATAGCGAAATCCGATATCCATATGTAAATAATATTTTGTCTGAAATGTGTTACAATTTGTTTTCAATTTTATCAACACGATTCATCATTAATTAAGGACAGTGTTTTTGCATTCACATCATTTTTGGGAATTAAAGTTGCTACTGAAAGCAAATCTACGGTAAAAAATGAAGGTTTAATCTTACTGCATGCTTTGTCAAGTAACGAGGCGAGTAAACACGACACATGCGATATGGATAAACACACTAGCAGAGTGAATTTTCCTTCATCAACTAATGTTTAGGCATGTAAAAGTTCCATATGCTTTTTTCTTCTATCCAAAATCTATTACATATGCTTAGCTTTCCAACAATACAAATTACAATTCTCACAAAAAATCTTATGTAATGATAAGGAATGTCGTCAATTTCACATTTCACGTCAAAGACATCGATTTCACTTCGCATCTTACATGTAAAGTCACTGCGTATTTCACAAGAGTCCACGTAGTCCATAAGTGTAAAGAAACCTGGCAAATACGTACGAGCACGGGCAAAAAGTATCCAAATTTTATAAGTAGAAACACAGACTTATGAGTTGGAAACAATTCCTCCGATTTGAACACACCATTGAAAACTCGTCAGTTTCTGTGATACCAGAACTCCCTCCGCATTGAACCGCCAGTAAAATAAAAATGGAGAAAAATCAGATCAAAAGCATTATACTGGGGATTTATTTAAGCTACCAATTCAATTCTGAGAGCAATATACAATTAAAAACAAACTTCCTCTTCCGCTAACTGCGTCCATTGCAATTGTACTGCAAAATGTACCTTCCATCTTGGTGACCTCCTCTGGCTGTTCTCGGCAACAAACACATTCTCTTTGCGTTGGCATAGTTGCACATCTCTCACAAGTACACCACAGAGCATTTTCCAACCAATCGTTCCATTCAACTTGATTATTATCATCCCCGGAATCACTAGCACGTTCTAGCTTCAAGCACAGCCATACTAAAGCTCAAACGAACAAACACATTCTTGGACGGAATGACGTCACGGATATGCAGCCTGGCCTTCAAGATCCTTTCAAAATGGCGGCTCCCGGTGTCGAACTTTTCACTTCTTTTTCATTAGGATCGCATCCACTTCAGAAGCCAAAACAACGGTGAGTAACTCAACTCAATGTGAACTTTTTATTGGTGATGGAAAAAAATACACAGTTTTTGGGGTGACCTACTCCTTTAAAGTATAAAACCAATTTTCCTCATTATAAATCTACCACAACGTTTCAATGCTATGATCAGTGCGAAGCTTCGCCGCCATGTTTTCTCAGCGGTTTCCCATAACATACGTATTGCAGGCGCAAGAGGCCACGTGCGTTCTTTCGCCATAAATATTTATTCAGGCGATGTGGTGTCCAAAGATGTTCTGAAATTTTTCCATAATTTATTACAAGGTGGAGACGGAACATCTGTGAAGAAATTAGTTGAAGATTTAGATATTCTCTGGGCGTCAAAAGGCGGAGATGTAGATCTGTCAAAGTAGTCAAAAGATGATTTGCGCACTGGTTTGATTCCTGATTACATCAATTGCAAATATTTTGCCGGCAAGCCCATGGCGACCCAAAATTTTGGTTTCTGTTTTGCTGCGAAGGAAAAATTTTATTGACACTTTTTGGCGACCACATTTTTCCATATGGCGACTGAAAAAAAAAATTTCAGTCGCCAGTTGGCGCCTGCCTTAAAAAGTTAATTTCGGACCCTGATTGTATGGATAAGATTTACTTTGAACTTGCTACTTTTGAGAAATTTGCAACAGCTGTGCTACCAACTGTAGCTGAGAAATGTTTGTCATCATGTGATCACTTTTTTGAATCTGCGGTTAAAACCAATTTTGAGTGAAACGGCCGGAAAAAAGGCTAATTCAACAGTCATCTGGGATCAATAGTATATGTGTGTTATTGTGCATGCATTAGATCAAGATGGCTGGATATAACTTGGCCAGCCTCATGGGTGTTTAGTAAAGGATTTATTATATGGTATAAAGAAAACCATTTTCTTGTGGTACATGGCAAGCAGTCTCCAGTGAGCAAGACAGTCCTGTCTATCTGCTGAGGTTGCCAATCAGTGCAGGATTTGACTTGTCTTGCCCATAATTTAGGCAATACAAATGAAAGTAATTAATTTTATGACATGGTCTTAATGGAGCCGTTTGGTTGAATCCTGGAATTGGAATTAAAATTGAAAGGGTCATTAAGTACAAAATATGGTCTTGTGGTTAGCTAGTACCTCAGATCCTGGTACACAAACTTGAAAGACTTTGAATTCAACACTTTACATTTCAACTTTTGATTTTATTGATTGCAAGTTGGATATCTGTCAAAGACATTCCTGTGGTTCTTTATTTTCAGCCTGAGGCTGGTTCCTTTGTTGCCTTTGATCACGTCACATTTTGGGTAGGAAATGCCAAGCAGGTTAGTGTTAATGGTGTAACAACGCAAACAAAATTATGCTATGATAAGTTTGTTAACCAGCAAAGTTCACCAGATCTTAAGTCTAATCTTAATTAAATCTTCGTTAAATCTGGCCTTTAATTTCCTCCAAGATTGAGGAAAATGTAGGCATGATACTTGTCATCCATTTTCACCCATGGTGTCATTAATCTGGAGGTTCTAGTTAACTATTCTATGGTGTTAGGTATCTCGTGTACTTTGCACAATCAAATTGATGCCAATGGACATTTTTACATTTATAACTGTGACTTGAATCAACAGGCAGCCTCATATTACTGCAACAAAATGGGATTTGAGCCATTTGGGTACAAAGGACTGGAGACTGGTTCAAGAGAAGTTGTGTCACATGCTGTCAAACAGGACAAGGTGAGGTTTGTCATAATTACCATACAGTCACTTTGTTGTGATCTTACATCTGGGCAGGACATAATATAAATTATAAAGTGATGAGGGTTATCGACCCAATTTCTAATGACTGTACAGACGTCATGCAGCAAGGTCCTACAAAAGAGAACAAATGTGACTGATATTCTGCCACAATGGTCCAGAACGAGCTTTTATTCCCACGATGGTCCTGAGCGAGCGATTATTCTATGACTGAAAATGTGTTAGAAAGATCAGTCCATGTTTATGGACTGGAAAGAAATTCTGATTTTCACATACATTGTACAATTCTGGTTGACAGCTTCCTGTAATCTCAATTCACTGTTTAACAGGCCAATGTATACTGCTGTGCCCTGAAGGCCCAGTTCTTCAAAGTATACTTAAGCTTATTCGGGATCAGGGATAATTTTGATCTAGTTTCTTAGTATTTCTATTTATCCTTTCCAACCAATAAAATTTCATTGATTATAGTCTTAAACTCCACAAGACACTCAAAATGGAAAACACCATTGTGCAAGAGATTAATTGAAACCTCAATCACATTACAATCCTGGTTTAGCATTAATTGGCTTTGGACCAACCTCTGGCACTGGGGTATAAATAGTGGCTTTTGGCAAAATTGGTCCGCTGATCAGCCTGACAGATAAGCTCAGATGTAGCCAATGTGACAGACTAGTGTTCATCAATGGGGAGTGACAGTTTTCTGAGTTGCTTTATCTGATACATGTTAAGAACCGTTACAACTTTGATGTCTTGGCTTGATTTTGCTGTACAGAGTGTAAGTTTGTCAATACTTAATGATCAGTGGGATCATATGTACTGAAAGCATCTGCGGTTGAGTGTTGATCAATACCCTTGATCGACCCTCAATCGACACTGCATCAACATCTCGGTTGACATCTCAATCGATACTTGGTCCACACTAGATCAACACTCAATTGACGTCCTGATTGACACTTGATTGACACTTGATCAACAGTTAATTGATTGTTGGCAGAGTGTAGACCGACTCATATGTATTGAGTGACACTTGATGGCGTGTCTGCGAAAATTAGTTGGCTCTCAACCAACTGTTGACTGAGATGTCGATTGAGTGTTGACCAGGTATCAATCAAGATGCTGACTGAGTGTTGATCACGATGTCAATGGAGTGTTGATCGAGATTCGTTTGAGGGTCGATTGAGGGTTGATTGAGGGTATTGATTGACACTTGACCACAGATGCCTATAGTACATAAGATCAGATTAATGTTGTGTTCTAATTCTATTCTTGACAATTTCAGATCATTTTTGTATTCCAGTCTCCTCTCAATCCATCAGGAGAGATAACAGAAAGTAAGAACTTTATAATTATAAATAAATTATAACATCCAGTTTTATAAGGTCCCGATGTGCCAGGGGTTCGTGTATACCAACGCTCCCAGATTTCCCGCAAGTCTTCTGGATACAGGTGAAATCTCCTGGTCTCATGTACCAATTACAGATCTCCAGATACAAAGGAAGAAGTTCTTTAAGAACATTTTTCATACAATTTTGCAAATTTTTTGGAAGTACTTTACACATTTTTGTGGTTGAATCGGCAGAACTCTCCCAATAAAGTTTTTCTGGGGTTGAATTAAGGTAAAAGTCGCAAATTCTCCTGGATTTTGTTTTTTTAGGTTGGCATCTCTGGAAGTTGACCAACCATCTGTCTTATTCCCTGCAAAAGTTTTGCAAAGAGCACATTCAGTCATATAATTTTCAATATATATTTTTTTGTCTCCCAGAATTTTCATTACCTCTGACTTTAACCCTTTGAATGCCAACGACGTATATATATATGTCCTAAACTATGAGCCTCAGATACCAAGGATGTATATATACGTCCTCTACAAAGCTTTGTTTTCTTCTACCCAGTCGTTTGCGGGTTTTTACCGTGGTCATTTAGAAGGATCTGGGAGTCATTAAATAATCTGCTGACCAAGAAAATTTTGCATTGTTGGCACAATATATACCCAGGAGGCTTTGTGTATGTTTATGGTAAATCCAAGATGGCGGCAAGCTCACATGGCTCACGTCGGATGACAATCGAGGAAGCTTTAGACAAAATTTTCACAGATAGAGACTCTGAATTTAGTGACGAGGAAAGTGAAGATGGTTCAGATTATAATGGCGATAGCTCTGGCTCGGAAGAAAATGATGAAAGCGACGAAGAAGTCGAAAGTTTCGAGGAACATGAGAGTCCGAGTACTGCGAGTGCTGGTGAAGACAGTGAAAGTGAAGAGGAAGATGCGGCACCTAACAGAGGCCAAGGAAGAGGAAGAGGTGGTCGTCGTGGAGGAAAAGGTGATCGTGGTGGAGGACGAGGTGGTCGTAATGCAGCAAGAGGTGGTTGTGGTAGGGAAAGAGGTGCTCATTGTGCTCAACAACCACATGGTGAACAAGTTGTTCAACAAGCAGCTCTTGAAACACAGTGGATTTCAGTGGACAGAGAGCCAAATATTCCTCCTTTTACTGATACTCCTGGGATAAAGGTACCACTTCCAAATAATCCTTCAACAGGTGACTTTTTGAATTTATTTCTTACTGATGAGTTTTTTGACATCCTTGTTGAGCAAACAAATTCATATGCAACTCAATACAAAAGGAACAATCCCAATTTACCACCACATAGCCATGCCAATGAGTGGTTTGACACAACCAGAGCTGAAATGAAGCAATTTGTTGCCCTTTCACTGTTGATGGGAATTGTAAGAGAACCAGAGATTGCACATTACTGGAGTACAAATCCCCTCCTCAAAGGATCTATCTTCAATAGTGTCATGCCCCAGAACAGATTCCAGAGCATTCTTCAGTTCCTGCACTTTGCTGACAACAGGCAGTTTGATCCCAATGATCCTGATCGTGATCGGCTTTACAAAGTCAGGCCAGTTGTTGAGTACCTGGTAAACAAATTTAGAACTGTGTATGTTCCTGAGGATCATATTTCAATTGACAAGGAACTTCTTTTATGGAAAGGACATCTGGCATTCAAGCAGTACATTCCCACGAAACGGGCACGATTTGGAATAGAGCTGTTCAGCTTATGTGAAACCTCAGGATATTTATGGAACTCTTTTGTTTACCTGGGTAAAGAACCCAACAGAAATGGTGATGACCCAGATTTAGTTCGAAGGCTGGGCAAAGTGGAGCTGTCATTCCGAGGCTGATGGGATCACTCCTGAATAAATGGTACAGGTTGTATGTGGACAATTGGTACACCAGCCAGGTATTATTCAACTACCTGCATGAAAACAATACAGCTGCATGTGGAACCGCCCGGAAGAATCGCATCAAGCTCCCAAGTGAGTTCACAGATGCCCCACTTACAAAAGGAGAGCACAGTTTTCGGAGAAATGGTGAACTATTGGCTCTGCGTTTGCATGACAAGAAAGAAATATACTTTTTGTCAACCATTCACCGAGCAAATGTGGTCAACACTGGCAGGTGTGATCAGGGAGGCAACCAAGTCAGGAAGCTTCAAGTTGTACATGATTACAACTGCTACATGGGAGGTGTTGACCGAAATGGTGAGATGATTGCCAATTACATATCTGTTTGAAAGAGCATGAAGTGGACAAAGAAAGTTGCTTTCCACTTCATTGAAGAAGCTGTCCTAAATGCTTATCTTTTGAACAAGAAATCTGACAACAGGAAGCGCTACCTAAAGTTCAAGTTAGATGCAATCTCAGCACTTCTTTCTGCAGGTGGTACAGACATTGCTGCTCCTACTGCAGGTGATCGCTTGTCAGGGCGCCATTTCCCAGAAGTGATACCTCCCACCCCTATGAAACAGAATCCCCAGAAGAGGTGTGTGGTTTGTACTCGCAACAAAAGGAGAAAGGAGTCCAGATATCAATGTAAGGACTGTCCTGAAAGACCAGGACTTTGTGCTGCACCATGCTTTCAAATATTCCACACACAAGCTAACTATTGAAGCCAGTGAACTTCATTTCTTTTTGTCAAGCTTGATACTTGAGACATTTCTGTTTATGATAATTTTTTAGTACATTTCTTCATCTAATTATAAATTCAAGATGGCCACCAGTCATGACTGACTGAAAATAGATAAGCCATAACATAGAGAATGTTTTATTTATTCACTTCTCTGGTATAAGTATAATGTAACTAGTTACAAAGAATACATATATGTTGTATAAAAAGTCTCAAAGAAGTTTTGTTATCACAAAGCAGTGTTTTGTTATGAATTAAAACAGGCTGCCATACCATTGGTGGCTGCCTTGCCATATCGTTTGCATACTTACTGTATTGACTTTTCTAGTGTAAGAATGGAAACTAAAATGAGTCCTGAAGGGCTAAAAGTCCTTAAATTTTAAAAAAAAAAAAATTGTGCAAAATCCAATATGGCCGCCGGTTGCAGGGCCTGTACCTGGGTTGGCATTCAAAAGGTTAATATTTATATGATTTTAAATTTTTGAATATTTTTCACATCTCAGAAATATGATCTGAGTGATCTCACTGAGATTCTCGGCAAGTTTTTTTCTGCCGATTGCAGATATTTCAAACTCTCAGCAGCAAAAACTTGCTGAGAATCTTACCGAGGTCTTGTCCTCACCAGGTAATGACATGCCAGCTATTATCTTTCTGTTAATCAGTTTAAGACATTATTCCATGTTTAACACTATTTGGTGGATTCACACTTAAAGGACACAGGATTTAATAGGGACAAGCTTAGCACTGATTTATCAGTGACTTGTGTTGGGGTCATTGTCCTCAGCAAATATATTTCAAAGCCCTGGCAGTATAAAATACCCATTTATTTTTTGACTGACATTTTGCAACCTTACATAATTTTTCCTTCTGTAGTTATGGGAAAGCACCTGATGTTACATGGTGATGGAGTAAAAGATGTTGCTTTTGAAGTGGAGGATTGTATAGCTCTTTACAAGGTAACTACATTGGTGTGACTGCTCATCATTTGATTTCATCAACCTGTCAAAGATGACACAGTGACCTATTTACAACCAGGATAAAATTTTTAAGCTGAAGTCTGAGATATCACTTGGTAATAAATAATAGCTGGTGGAAAAAAATAAGTGTTTTTTCTCTGGCTGTTTTCTCATGTAGGTTGCAGTAAGATCCTTGATCTCTGCCACACAGGCTCTCTCATAACAGTGCAACACGTTATTCTTTTGTTTTAATTTTCTTTGTAATTTAGGCTGCCATTAAACGTGGTGCCATATCTGTCCATGAGCCATGGGAGGAGACAGATGGAGGGGGCACTGTCACTTTTGCTACTGTTCAAACTGTAAGTGAATTGAATTTATTCCTGACCAATAAATGATCTATAACAAATTGTAATATTAATTTCAGAAATTGTGGTTACTGTAATTTGTGGAGCTATTGAAGAACTGAAGTCGGTGACTTAGCATGACATTTTCACAGCTGATCTAAATTTAACAAATTTTGTAAATTTGTTTTAGTAATAAGTTTTTTGACAGTTAATTTCTTTCTTTTTTTCATGTGGTCAAACCATAACTATTTATGTTGCAAAAATTTGACAAAATATGGAAGGTTGATCTGTTATAACTGTTGTGGAACATAATAGTTTAAATAAAAAGTTAATGTCTGCACTGTCTGTTTGTTTGTAGTATGGGGACACCACACACACATTCGTTGAAAGAAAGGAGTTTAACGGGCTCTTCCTTCCAGGCTACAAACCTCCAGTAACCAAAGATTGTCATCTTTCTAAGTTGTGAGTACCTTCCAAACCTTGAACTAGCTGTGAAGAGAAATATTCAATTATAGAATAAATATCATATAGTAATAGTAAATTTAACAATAAACATTGGTCAAAAACACACAAAGTGAGCATGGAAACATCCTCATTTTAATTAGGGGCACAATCCTTTGGCGTGATCTGGATCAGGATCAGTGATCCAAGATCATTCAGATCATGGTGCATCAAAGGAACTGATGAATCCACTCTGGTCTCAAATTCATTGGCCCCTTTGATGCACCCTGATTTGAGTGATCTTGGATCACTGATCCTGATCCAGATCACCCCAAAGGAATGCACCCTAAGGTTAAGTAATTATATATTTTGAAATCTGTTGGATAGTCGCTAGGCCATTTATGAATGTGTATAATTAAAGTAGAAATTAATATAATAAATTATGCCAAAACAGTGGTGGCATTGCTATTGAGATTTCTTTCTTTCTTTTTCTTTTTTTTTTTTTTTGATCTGTATCACTTGTTTTCTCATCAATCTGAGAGAAAACAACAGAATGAAACTTTGGTAACTAGAAATAAAATCAAACCAAAATTTACAATTCACAGTGACTATCTAGCTTGGATAATAAGTTTATTAACCTTTGGCAGTATAGTTTTGATTCCTAATTTTTGCAACTTGCCAAAAGCTATAAATGGAATTTAAATTGACTCAAGGACTTGGCTAGGCTAGGGTATCATAAACTGCACATAATCCAAACTTCATGTGCAGCACAGACATAGCAAAGAGGGTGACACTGCTATCCGTATATGCTTACCAGGTAAATTTATAACTGTATAATAACAACTGTTATATATTCATATTTTTATTTTTATTTTTTATTTACTTATTGTTTTGTATTTATGTACTGTTAACTCTGTGGTTGTTTTGTCTTTATTGTACAGACCACCAGGCAAACTGTGTTTTATTGATCACGTTGTTGGAAATCAACCTGAAGATGCTATGGTTTCTATTGCTGAATGGTAGGTTCACTTACCTTACTGAAACTTACCTTCAGTTTGAGCATTGTGAAGGGATCAAGAAGAGAGAGATGGATAGGAGAAAGGGCCCATATGACAGCCTTTCCCAATTGCACATCTGCCCAATATTTTAAGTCCAAAATGTATGAGTGCCTTTCACTGGATTTCATTGAACCAGACTCAGACACACTCACAATAGCTGTCACATTTGCAGTTATCAGCAGTTAGACTTGGCATACACAAGCAAAGCAAAAGGGCCATGTCTGTTTTGTATTGACCCTTTCACTTTGTCTGCATGCCATAATGTGAAAAAAATAATGTTTTGACTCTGACTCAACTACAATAACAGCTATTAGGTTCAGCATAACAAATGCAATACAATATAGCGCTATATTTAAATTATTATGAATAAGATGGATTTACAACTTTGCACTCACTAACAAATATACACTTGTCAGTTAACTTATTTAAGGTGTTGTTAAAACTTATACATACAATACATGAATGATAGGTCTCACTAACATTACACTTGTACTGAGCCAAGGATACCTTTTATGTTATACTGAATAGCAGTTGAGTGTAATGGTCTCAGTTATCTCAGTTTAAGAGGTTGTCTTGGATTAGTGTGGTCTGCTTATGTGTAATAAAGGCATCCATGGTCGAGTGTTGATCTATACCCTCAATCAATACCCTTGATTGATGCTCCATCAACACCTCAGTTGACACTTGATTGACACTCCATTGACATCTTGGTCAACTAATTTTCAATTAATTCATATGAGTCGGTTGACACTCAGCTGACTATTGACCGACTGTTGATCAAGTGTTGACAGAGTGTCAGCTGAGTATTGATCGGGACGTCGATCGACATGTTGATTGAGGGTATCGATCAAGAGTATCGATTGACATTCGACCACAGATTTCCTCAGTACATGTGATCCCTTATTTCTTCTTTGCTCGATCTTCTTTGAAGGTATGAGAAAAACTTGAAGTTTCACAGGTTTTGGTCAGTGGATGACGAACAGGTACTTTGCATGTGTGCTGTAATGCTTCATTCTTGGTACCTTACTTGTGTCTCTTATATAGAGCAAAGAACTTGAATCTCCTGAGTCAAGAAGATTGTAAAACTCAACAAGTAACATTTGCCTGACTGCATACTTACATTGGCACAAAAATGAATCTCTGATATCCAAATTAGACAACATTGCAAGGTCTCACTGTGACAATTCCATCTGTGACTGGATGTATGACTATGAAAGTATGACTTCTTAACCCTCAGTCAAGGACTAAAGGATTAAACTTACTATTGTATCCCAATTTCTTGTTAAGCTACTGTATGTGGGTTACTTTCCTGAGCTCAGGAGTGTCCAAATCAGTGGGGGTGACAGTTGACAGGTAAACAGTGCAGGTTGTGAGTAGACAGTGTAGGGTGTGAGTAAACGGCGCGGGTCACACAAAAGATAATCATAGGTAAAAAACCTGAAATACAGATGTTGATAGACCAATAAGGGATGATCTTTGTTAGACCTATCTTCAATAATATTTTTTAACTACCTAGCCAGGGTTGTTTGAAAGGTGGATAATGCTATCCATTGGATAAATCACTATCCAGTGCATAGCATGGTTGGTTTTGTTAACACTCAGCCAGGGGATAACGATTTATCCGATGGATAGCGTTATTGATCCAGCCTTCGAATAACAAGGGCCAATTCCATTGGCTTGACACGCCATATGTAACATCTAATCCCAGACCTGTGTTTTGTTGTGCATGTTCTAGTGGAGACTAAGCCCTCAAAACATGACCCAATATTATTGAAATTCAAAGTTTTTTCAAACCTGAAAAAGTTTTTAATTACTACTCTCTTGTTACTAACAGTGATTAAACCAACCCAAGATTTGTCACATGACTGCTACTAACAAGAGAGTACCAAGTCCTCCCTATAGCTAATATCTCATCTCTCTTGTCATGTAGATTCACACAGAGTACAGCTCTCTCAGGTCAATTGTGGTTACAAACTGGGAGGAAACAATTAAGCTGCCACTCAATGAACCAGCTCCTGGGAAAAGGAAGAGCCAGATACAGGTAGACATTCTAAGAATTTTTAACCTTTCCTTGGTCTTGTTGGGCAGGCGGTAATTTACTTGATCTTGTGGGAGACCTGACCCAGCAGGGTACCCCCGTTATTTTGGGTAAAAAAGAAGAAATCACAGAAGGAAGAAAAGCCAGCAGGGCAAGCAAAACAAAACCATCCCCCCCCCCCCCCCCCCCTTTAGCTCAAGGTCTGGATCCGCCACTGGGGTTAAC
Organism: Orbicella faveolata; assembly: GCF_042242905.1. NCBI lineage: Eukaryota > Metazoa > Cnidaria > Anthozoa > Scleractinia > Merulinidae > Orbicella > Orbicella faveolata. The sequence goes on along the minus strand of NW_028301577.1, from coordinate 17,263,077 downwards.
GGTTATGCACTGGACTCTGGATCAAGGAGCCCAAGCTCGAGCTATAGCTGTTTTGGTTTTTGGCATTGACACTCCCTTTCCAGGAATAAATTAAAGAACCAATGAATTTAATGTGTGGTGGAGACTGTAAGTTTTTCTTTCCTGGCTGTAGTGCATAATAATGTTGTTTTGTAATTGGAAACAATTTTGTTTTGAACTTAGTGAAACTCTCATTGTCACATTTCAGGAGTATGTTGACTATTATGGATCAGCTGGAGTTCAACATATTGCCCTCAATACTTCTGACATCATCTCAGCTGTAAGTGATGCAGTTACACCATATATGCGAACAAACACAACAGCAAATAAAGCACTAGATTACTTAGTACAACATTAGTAAGACCCTTTCGTGCCCACTGGCACATCCCTGAACGGTCATGCTGTATTGAAAACAAATCTTATTAACTATTCATTTGTTGAATATGCTTAATGAGTACATTGAAGGAATTGTGCTTCCATGTGAAAATAACAGTTGTGTTGTACACTGTAAACTGTTCAGAAGGTAAATAAAGTATGATGGATGATGTTGATGTAATCTGATGGTGCTTTAATGAAAAAGGACCAGGTTGTATAGTTTCAGAAAATATCCTTACCTCCCCCACCCCTCTGGATATTCCAATTACCGGTAAGCTTCGTACATTTCTTTAAATTTTTTGGTCTCACAGAACACCCCCCCCCAAAAAAAAAAAAATTCCTGCAAATTCCAACCCCTCCTGTGGGGGGAGTATAGATAATTTCTGGAATTGCACTTTGTTATAGGGGTCGCTTACTGGAAAAGGGGCGTTGACTAGAAAGAGGGCGCTGAAATGATTTATTACGGTAATTGCTTCCCCTTATTTAGATAACGAATTTGAAGGAGAGAGGAATGGAGTTCCTAGTAATTCCTGACACATATTATGACAATCTCCGTGCTCGGCTTAAGGATGCACCCATCAAGATTAAAGAGGATCTGAATGTGGTGAGTTGAAATTTGAATAGTAAAGTAGCCATATTTGCTATTAATTACGGTCTCCATGGCAACTTAAGAGTGTTGTTACCCCTCCTGGATGGTATTGCAGGTTTCATTCAACCTTTTCTCTCCCAACTATGAGAAAACAGTTTTTGACCTAAAACTTAGCTTGTCGCTTTCATGCGAAGGAATGTGCTGTACAGGAAAGGAACTGGGCATAACACAACTGAACAGAGTAATATAAAGATTATCTGGTGGCCGTGAAAAAAAAAATCGACCAGGACCGCGTCAGCAGTGTGAATCAGTGGTCAAAACAGCGAAATCCTGCTCTAGGGACATCCACTTATTGCGGCTGTTCAGTTTGTCCTGACCAAATAGACTACGAGTAGTCCCTCTTTCCATTAGTCCGTCGTGCGTGACGCGAAAGAAAACCGCGAGAGAAAAATGGCCGCACGAACTCCTGGGGCCGAGAAGCACGCGCGCGTCTCGTCCCCAGGATTTCACGCGGCCATTTTTTCCTCGCGGTTTATTTACGGTCTCGCTCGACGGCTAAGCGAAAGAGGACTACTCGTAGTCTATGACCAAAAGCTCATATATTTTCTCTTACATAAGCCCGCTTAATACGGACATCGGTAAATACGGAGAACGGACACTTTCTGTGATGCAAGTGGTATCTTCTCATACCCTCGCTTTGAGGACATTGACCATTTGCGCACTGTGTGGAAACAAACTCTTCCAACAGGTTAATGCGATTTTACGAAACGGCGGGTATTAAATCGCGAGTGGGAAAGCAAACCCCACCTTACCCACTTGGGTAGTGATATGGTTCATAGACACGTAAGCATGCCTCTTTGGTGTCCTTATTCAGTTAACCGGGTTCCATTGTAAAAGCCACTTGAATATTGTTGATTGCCGTGATCAGCTGGACAGATTCTTACACGCATATTGTACGTATTTTTTGTATCATTATTTAGTTAGTTTCTAATTTTCCTCTTGTTTCCCCTTGCACTAGCTTCAAGAACTGAAGATTTTAGTCGACTTTGATGACAAGGGTTACCTACTACAGATTTTCACAAAACCTATGCAAGACAGGCCGACTCTGTTCTTGGAAGTTATACAAAGGTACAATCACCAGGTAAGGAGCGGTGGTCCCTGGAACTATAAGACATAAGCTAATTAAGGTGGCTACCATGAACCCGAAAAAAGTGATTTTTTTTCTTTGCTTGTTGGTAGCTGTTATTGGACCAGTAGCGTAACCTTGAGCAAGTGATTTTGGAGTACAGATGTTTGTTGGCTTGCACCCATCTTCTTCTTGAAGACGCGAGCGAATTTTGTGTTCGCTCGTAAGCGTGATACGCACAGGAAAACATAACCTTGTTATTCCAAAAGAGCTATCTGAATTTTTTCACTGTCTGCTAAAGGTGCAAAGATAGCTTCACAGGTCCTGAGAATAAGGGAGTTGATCTCTTATGGAAATGTATATTTTTGGATGGAATACAATTGTAAACGCGCAGGGAACCCACAGCATTTCATAGTAATCCATAGTAAACCGTTATTGATTTCTACGCATTGTCCTCTTGCTTAGATAAAAATGTGAATTAGTTCTTACTAAGAACCACATAATCATTCACAGTTCTCTCTGACGGTACGTTCATAGCCAGGGGATGCAGACTTTGTAGGAATTCATTTTGATTGCGACAGTACCTCACTTGTCTGTCTCTTTTTTGCTCAGGGGTTTGGAGTCGGAAACTTCAAGTCGCTTTTTGAAGCAATCGAGCTGGATCAAGAGAAAAGAGGAAACCTTCACTAGCTGGTTAATTGAAGAGACAACAGAAACTTTGACTTCGCGTTTCAAACTTGATGTGACTTGATCTCTTAAAACTAATCGTACATAATTATAATCATCATCATCATTATCGTTCCATTGAAAACAAAAAACGCAAATGCCTTGATTGAAAAGTACGGAGTCATTACACAGCTGGGTTTTGAATTGAATAGACCCACAAATTAGGGAGAGTATAGCACACGTGCTTGCTCGCTTGCGCGAGCGCGAGCGCGCGTGTGTGTGCGAGTACATGGGTGTTAGGGGGATATGGTAGTCTTCAAATTAGGGTATTTTTATTAACGGTCGATAAATTTAAGGCAAATACTTCGTAAGTTAAGGCAACGTTTTTTAAAAGCGACATTATTGATATTTTAAGGGGAAATGGACTTTGTCAACATAGAGTTGAAGTCAGACATGCTCTATGTCAATAAATATTTGTCCAAAATTAAATTCCGTTTCCACAGTTTTTAAGGGTGATTTCACCTCTCTTCGCAATTCTAAGCTGTTAACGTAAAAGTTAGGAAAAAAGAATATCACACAACCAACGAAATCTCGACTGAATAAAGAAAAGATCATTGCAAAGCATTCGGACTTTTTCTTAGTGATGTTGTAGTGCCCCTCAAGGGCGGATCTAGGGGGAGGTTGCAGGGGGTGTGACCCCCCCCCCTTCTTGAGATGAAGCCTTCTTCGTATTTGCTTTTAAAATTTGTTTACCTCACCAGTCAGTTAGGCCATTTCTTAGTGGTGCACCCCCTCCTAAGAAAAATCCTGGATCCGCCCCTGCCCCTAGGCCTCTCTTTCTTTCGCCGTCATTAACCGCTCTTTGTCAGTGCTCTTACTGGCATTTAATTTACTCTTTTAAATGTTTAGAAACTGTGTTTACTGCGTTTCCTTCTGTTTACTTGACTCAAGACAAATCCCTCGGGTGCTGTTTTTCTTTTGTTTCTTTATCTCACAACGTTTACCGAATAAGTACTAACGAATGAAGATCTCATAGCCAAGTGAGGTCAATTGATTCCTTACAGACTGTTGAGACTTACGACGCGAAACTCAGAACTCCGTAATAACTTAAGATCACCTTGCCTCCATTTTATAGGCAGTGCCGGGCATTGCCTTAGATGCTTCATAAACTCCAGTAAAAACACTACACTGAATTGGCGTAGTAAAGCCGTCCTGCACTCAGCGTATTACAAAAGAGAGATTCTGCTATTGATTTCAGAGCTTTTTTTCCTTCTATGATGTCTTTAGTCTAAAACGATAGTCTGTGCAAAGGGTTTAGCGTGCAGTCGTTGAAGCAGTCACGTGCAAAGCACGTGATCATGCTTTGTCTTCTAGACGTTGATTGGCATCCCGCAATAAATATTTTATTTTCCTTTTTACATTTGTCGAGTGGCCATTTTATTATCTTGGTGTCAGCCATTTAGGAAAGCCGTGCATGAAAATCCAAAGTGAGAAAAAAGGGGGAAAGCATTTCTCGACTTGCGAGCATACTTGTGCTTGATCTAAGTGAAGCCTGCAAATCATCGCAAATTAACGCAGCATTGTGCAAATCTATACCAAACAGTAACAAATCAACGCAAACTTCCTTCTTCAGTTATCCTGTCTCTGTTGAGTGCGAGGACTTACACTGTCCGTTTAAGTATAAGTATACTTGGTTTTCGCCGGAGCATCTATGGCAAGATTAACGGTGTTATTGTTCTCAGCGATAAGTCTCACACCAAGGTAAGACAGTAGCCCCGCCACACTGTTACTCAGCGTCTCACTCTTGAGCTTCTGGAATGCCGCGGATTCTGCTTCGTACGCTGCTCGTATGCTACTTGCCTCGGCGTTGGCTTTGGTCAAGAGCACCCTGGCCTCGGACTCTGCGCGCTGAATTGTTATCTGCGCTTGCTTGATGGCTTCTTCTCTGTCAGACTTTGCTTCTACTAGTAGCCGAGGGCGCTCATTTTCAGCTACCTTGATATTTTCTTTGGCTGCCTCTTTCGTGCGAATAACCTTTTCATAGGAATCTGGACGCATGATGTTTTGAACCTGAGGTAAAAGAATTACGTTCATTCACAGATTACAAAACTCTTCAACTGGTTTGTCATGGACAGCGAGCCGCCGCCCTGTTCAGAGTGTACCCGTGCCCCTCCATTTTCCCTCCCTTGGCCACATTTTCCTGTCTTTTGGACTCATAAAAAAAGCCAGGGAAAGAAAAAGACTATTTGAGTCGTGTGTTGCAGAAGCTGCTCGGGCCGCAAATCCGTGCTTTTGATTCAGTTGTATAATACTTCATAGTCATGCGCTACCGTGCAGTTGTTCTAGCTTGTTCCAGTCATGCGGTTAGTCAGTGGACGAGAAAATAGCTGAAGTGTAGGGCTTGACCCAGGTGAAGGGGCGGAGGAGCAGTGTGATATCGGAACGATGAACATCGCACTCCACTAATTTTTCTGTTGCCATTTTTCGCACTGCTTTCCTGACTAACCGAACATTGAACACTTTGGACAGGCTAAGTTTGTTTAATTTTCACAGTTATTTCTTTTACAAGTCACCGCAATTCCGTTTGATCTAAATTATAAAATCTAGCTAAAAAGTTCAGGGATACATCGACAGTTATCGATCTCCTGTACACATTACGATGGGGGATAAATGAGAGCCTGAAGTACTAAAATGTAGGAGAGACAGCTATATCACAATATTGAGTATTCCACGCTCATCCGGCCAAATCTAGTTATTTACCTGAAGGTCTTCAACATCTGCCCATGCATTGTCAAATCTCCGTCCAATGGTTTTACGAACAAGATCTTGAAAGGAAGCGCGTTCAGCTTGAAGCTGCGTGGTATTGAATGAACTACAGGCGTCATGTATGGCGGACTCGCTAATGCTCCTAAGGATAGAAACAAATTAATGAGACAAACCGGATGCCCAAGCAAGCTTTTTGATTGGTTTGCTGACCCGTGCCAAACCAGTCAGCGCGAAATTGTCCGTTCCTTTCAACCAATCAGATTATTTGGCATGCGCATGTTCTAGTCTGTGTCCGTGATTGGCTTACAGCGTATTCTTCCACCATAAAGGTTTTTGATTAATTTCTGGGCTTTGGCGGTTGTTTTAAGAAGTTAAAAGATACTGTAAGATACTGGCAGAAAAATGTGAGTCCATGAGTTCGATTCTGCGTTGATTAGCATGGAGCGCCTATAAAGGGTAAGGAGGCGCAGTGAGGACAAGATCATTATTCTTTTAATGAAACCATCGTGCTATGACTACAGGCAAACGAAACACTAATAACATTTTGTGATCAATTTGAAGTTAAATAACCTCACGGTGTAACTCAAGCTTTGATGATTCATCGTCGGAAGGCTAATTCTTGAAAAGTTTGCAGAAGGACTACCATGTCTACAGCGGTTAATTAAAGTATGCAAGAGACATCGGGTGTCTAACGCTTTCTCCTAGCTACAGACTGACAATGTCATGATGGATTTTAATTACAGTGGAATCGCGATGTCTCGAACCCTCATTTTTTCGAACCTCCCGATAACTCGAACCAAAACTCGTTTCCTTCTCCTCAGTCGAACACTGTAATTTTACCCCCGATTTCTCTAACCAATTTTCGTTTCCCTCAGTTGGAGGTTCAAAAAATCGGGATTCCACTGTATGTTTAGGCTATGCAGTGGCGGATCCAGACCTTGAGCTAAGGGAGGTGGGGCGGGCGGGGGGGAGGGGGGGTGTTATGCTCGGCCCTGCCGGCTTTTCTTCCTTCGGCGATTGTTTTTGTTTGTACCCAAAATAGGGGGGGCGGGCCCACCGGGCCTCTCCCCTAGATCTGCCTCTGCTATCTTACACTGTTTGATGTTGTTCAATTTGACTTATGAACTCCTTTATACGATGCTACAAGTAACTCGGTCATTATCAAGTCAACAAACAAGTGGCTTACTTGAGCAGTTTGACGTAATTATCCTTGTCCTTAAACTGCAAAATGATCTCTCGGAGATTGTTCGGCCGCGCTCGATACTGAAACTGTACGTTCAACTTTATCTCAATGCCTTCCCTGTTAAGACACTCTAACTCATTGAAAATTATACTCTGAAAGACGCTGGGAAATATAATAAATTTGTAGCCTGGCGAGCCGGCATGGAGCCCTTCTCTCTTCACTTCGGAAGATAGCTCCTTCTGATGAATATTGTATGCAACACCAACTGGTAGACAAAAAAAACAACAAATAATCAGTTATTATACAAGTGATTAGTTGGCATACTAGTGGTAGATCAAAGGTTGGGCATGCGCGCGAAGTGGGGTCCCCACAAGCTGCGTTACATTTGTTCAACACTTTAGTCAAGAGGGCAAAATGTATCCTGTTAGAAGATGAACGCTTTTTATAGGTTGATCAAAAATTTAAGGTGGCTCCGAAACCGCTCCTACAAATTGAATGCAATTTTATTAAAGCTGAAGCTCCTGATTTAAGTTGCAGACTATATTACCGATTACATTATCGCGTTCGAAACTGACAACAGAGCGTTAACTTTGAGAGCGAGAAATTTGACAGCCTGAATGAGTTTTAGGTTTCTTGACTTTGATCATAAATTTTTAGTCAAGACATTAAACATTGTTCTGTTCCTTTTAAATTGTATGCTTTAGTCTTTATGACTGCAATATGTTGACCAAATATCTATCCGTGACGTTTATTCTGAGAGCCTTTTTTCATACGGACACCCTGTTCTGTCGCACTTTGTAATAAAATCGTCGCACTTTGCCCGTAATACCCGTCACACTTTGTAATTACACTAGTCGCACTTTGTAATAAAAAAGCTGTCGCATTTTGTAGTAAGAGACTGCCAAACTTTGCAATAAATCAAGCTGTCGCACTTTGTAATAAAGTTTGCTTAAATAATTCGTTTTAATTAAGAAAGTTTGCGGCCAATCCTAAACGATGCGGGCACTCGGAAACAGGGAATACACCCGCCCCGTTGAATTTTACATGGGGAGAATGGCTTGAACGAAGTACTGTTTAACTATCAATGGACGGCGATTGTATTTGCAGGGTACAAAGGATTTTCTTACTTCAGGCAATACATTTTTTTGGGTGGGGGGAGGGTGGGGGGAATCTCAACCTCAGATTTCTTATTAAAAAGGTTTTCCGAAGAACAAAGTAGAGTGCCAGTGGCAAATCTCCTTTTCAATTTCTTATCTTATGAGTGACATTGATTTGTAGCTGTCAAAGGGACGAAGTGTCTTATGTTCAAATACTGCCTCTTTCAAGTTGACGTTTAATATTTTGCCAAAAATTTTGCAGATTGAGAGATGTTTCGTTGCTTGCTACGCATTCAAGATATTGTAAAATTCATCAAATTACTTGAATGTCACACACATTGATTGAAAGTTCACTTGACTGTAATAATTAATTTTCGTTAGCACATAAATTGATTGTACAACCATAAAAAGAAAAAAAAGGATATGAAACTATTCCGAGATTATATGAACTGTTATGTCGATTCACTAAAATAAAATAAATTTACTTTTTAATTGTTTGAAGCATTGCAGACAGAAATATACTTAAGATATGCTTTCTATTTCCCCGAAGTTCATAATCATTGTGACAGCTTAATTTATTACAAAGTGCGACAGTCTCTTATTACAAAATGCGACAGCTTTTTCATTACAACGGTGCGACTAGTGTTATCACAAAGTGTGTTGGGTATTCCAAAGTGTGACAATTTTATTACAAAGAGCAATAGGTATTACAAAGAGTGACGATTATTACAAAGTGCGACAGAACACACCCGGATAGTACTTTTCAAAAACCAATATGGCTGACTTAACGTCACAAGACAACGCGTGACCCAAGTTGTATTGCTTATAGATCGTTTTCACTGTCACGCAAGGAAAAAATAAATCGAAAAGTATTCAGTGGATAAAGTCAAGAAATTGTAATGTTATAGTCAATAGGCAAAGAAGACACTTCTCGAAGTCTTAGGTCTTTGCGCTTTCCCAAACTTCAGATATTCGTCGAAATGTTTTGCGCAAATTTACAGAGCCCAGTATGTTGCCGCCATGATAAGGAGCTATTTGCTCCACGAACATGGCGGCCGGAAAATAGTGTAAACATCTGGAACTCACTTTGGCTATTTGGGCGACTGATTATCTGAACTGAACCAATAAACATTCACACAAGCACTTTTCCCAACACTTTAACTCCTAAAAAGGCTAAGAATCACTAGGTAAGTGTGTATTTTTTGCACAAACGCGATCGCAACGGTATGTCACGCACCGCCATAACTCGGAACTTCATACTGCGCTGGTTTCCAAACCAAGCACGCTATTGAGCTGAAATGTTGTAAACAGATATAAATTTAGATCCTATCATGCCCGATGAGGATAAAAGCTTTCGCAGCTGTTTAGTTTTGGATTTTGGAATTTGATGACGTCACGTGAAAACGATCTATATTTTTCTAAAAAAATAGGAAATTATCAAATCGCATATCAGCGAAATTGATAATAGTAGAGCTACATAGGTTTCTTACTGTTTTGGCCTAAAAATATTATATAACGTAAACGCAATTTGCTTTTAAAAGACTTTTGTGTTGTGCTTCTCTTATTTACAGAATTATTCAAATCAGTTTTTGGCTTTGTACACAGATGCTAATGTTCGAGCAGAAAAGTTCGTTTTAATTGAATCAGTCAACGAAACCCGGCAGCGATCGCAGCCATGCATGTTCACCTATCCTTTGAAGAAAACTGCGCGGATGTAACTTAACTACCATGCAAAATATCTGAAGTACTGACCGCTAATCAATTTGTGTCAGGAGCTTTGTTGTGCTTATTGCATGATATGATGTAGTTTTGTGTTGGCTTAGGTGTTCACTAAAGAATTTCCTAAATTTTGCATGCCATGTTTCAACCCCCGTCTTAAACGACTCTGCAGAAACAATCTTCCACGCGTTATTCTGTAAAACTGTATAAAGAAATTTACCTTCTTCTGTGCTGAGCTTGCGTAAAGAAGTCCCAAGCATTGCTCCGATGAAGACGATTATTCCAACGACTATTAGACAGATGATCACATTCTTGGTTTTCTGTTCCATGTTTAATGTAGGCTACACTCGGTCAGCAAGTGCAAAATTTTCAACACTGGTCCTAGCCGAAAAAGAATTGAACACCAACTTTGGCACGGCCTGATCAACTCCTAATTTCTTAGGAACTGAGTAAAATCACGTAATTGCCCTCAACTATGTGCATAAATTTCCTTTGGTGTGACGACTACAAATAAACAGACAACAATGACTGTTAAAAAAAAGATTGAAATGTCCGCGGTTTTAATTCCCGTTGCTCTCTTTGATTATCTCAAGTGCAAAGTTAGTGTCAAAATTACGGCAGAAAAATTGGATTGCCATCAAGCAGAAATTCCAGGTTGTTTTGCTCAGTTTTCTTAGCCGCACATATTAAACCACTGAGATTACAATATGAGGATTCCGCATTGTTTCTTGAAAGCTTAGTGTGACGGCTGATGCATGCATAATTAAACTGGGTTTCTTGCGCTGTACTGGTTCAAAACATGGCGAACTCTGCTCAGGTTGTCATTATCGGCGTGGTAGGAGTTGCAGCTCTTCTCATCCTTATCTTAATACCTACAAGCTTCTCCGACGTCGAATACTACGAGGTGAGTTTCTGAGTTCAATTATTTCTACTCTCTGCACGAAAAGATTGATCCTCGACAAATACAGCGATTATAGCAACATTATTCAAATCATTTCAAGTCCCTAGCATTGCTCCGATGAAGCCTTGATACAGAGCAGTTTCACCCGCGCATTGCAAAGTTGTTGTTATAAGACATTTTCAACTAATTCTCGATTTCTGCAAAGGTTGTAAAAAAGGATTCAGCATTATCATTCTTAAATGGTTTGGTGTTTACGATACACTGAGTCATCAGTTCAGAACGTTGTGAACGTTCAAACTTCATGCGCTACAGCTAAATTCAACGTTTGAGGAATGAGTTCACAAGCATGAAATTAAAGAGAACTGTACAGTTTTTTTCTGTTGTTGTTATATATATGTTGTACGAGAAGCTGTTTACACAGGTATTAATGTGCACGATAGACAAACTCGTTTCAGGAACTCGGTTTTGAGCCAAGCTTTTTGAATATATTTTTTGAACATATGTAATGAAATCAACAAGCATTTAGTTACATAAGTTAAGTTGAGTATTTAAATTTTTTTAGGGTTAGTGATTTAGCATTTTCATTTGTTATAACACTACTAAATGTACGATTTAAGATGGGGACGGGTTGATTCCAGTGCTGCACTGATGCACACGGAATTTGTGAACAAGTTATGCATTGGTTGTTTTCGTGAAAATGGTCACGTCCGCCGACATGACATTGTTCAGTAAACAACTTCCCAAGTCAATATGCCCTACTTCTAATAAATCGAAATATTGGATACTTTGGGAAAAAAATGTTTGTACTTTCCAAAAACAAAGTTAAGTTTAGCCTGTTGCCTAATAACGACTTCTATAAGCTTATGTCGTTAATATGTTCTTGAGAGAGAGAGTTTTGAAACTAGAAACACCTTTTATAACTTAACAGGCAGTTTCATTGCCTATGTATTCGATGTTCGAGTTTTACTTGCTGCTGATTTCAATATAACCTGTGATGTGCGATGAACGTTTCAAACTGGAGATGATAGATGTAAATAAGAATGAGGTAAAACCCTGTAGAGCCTCAGTCAAAAATGCTCACGTCGTCAATTTCAGGACTGGGCCAATATTTATCAAATACAGTACTTTCCCGCGGCGGACCTTTCCGAAATAGTGGGTGGGGCTGTTCTGATGGCTTCAGTAAGTTAAACCTTTACTCTGCTCTGAACCAAAATATCGCTGATTTTGCAGCCTTTTTCTGATATCTGAAAATGTACGTATAAGATAACCTTTCCCTTTAAAATGTGAGGGGAAAATCAACTTGTTGCAAAAACGGGGCTCTGTTCAAATGCGACTAGAATGAGATGTGATTTGATTTATTATGTGTTCAGAAGAAGTTTAGTACTGAAGTCGGTACCTGCAAAAGCTAGAAAGATCGAGGCTGAACTCGGTCCATTGAAATTCGAAATGCTAATCGCGCGAGTAGTTTTACAAGCTAGCGCCAATGATTTTACAAGTCAAAAGGAAAGCAATATTTATTTATTTAATTGCGTTTAGTGGCACATCACGTAAACAACTTGACCATATTTCCTTGAGTAAGAAAGTTGTGAAAGGTCCCTGATCATGTCAAATTGTTCTCTTGTATTTATGAGGCGTAAAACTGAAGGACTTAATATCTCTAAGAAATACTAGGCTATGTGTTGTTTTGGTTGCTACAAAAAAACAATGCTTTTGTCAGTAGAAGTACATGAATAATTAGTGAAATGAAACTTCCTTGTTCAGCTTGAGTCATGCCTTTAGTCATGCATACGTCACTAGCTCAGTGTCAATGAACGGTTGGTCTCTCATCAAGTTGTATTATGGCGAGTCAGATGCGAGTTTTGGTCACCGCTCTCGTCTGTGTACTATTTGTTGCCCTTCTTTTCGTTATTTTGATGTCGACAAGCTTTTCCGACGTTGAATATTACGAGGTATGTAGCTATGCGAGAAGCAAATGTTAATGAAATGTGAATCGTTCACACACCATTGTGGCACATGAGTAAACAATAAGATATTGAGGTATGATTAGTAAACGAAGTTGCTGTTTTCTAGCAATTCTAAATCAGCTTTTCGTGAACTTTAAAGCTGATATTTCCTTTATGCCTTTGTCAATATGGACTACCAAGGCAGACAATGCACCGCGTGTCACAGACATAAGGGCAGGAGAATCGAGCTGGAAAGGTGATCAGCTATTTATTCCCGAAAGATTAAGGAAATGCTCCTGTAATCTCTTACGCAGATAATTTTGAGGATAATAAAGAATTTGCACTCTTTACGATTATTGCCTTCATATCCTTGCAGGAATTTTTATCTATTTTGTCTGGCCAACACAATAAAACCCAGAATATATTCTGCATGAATTAATAGCATTTATTATATGGCTTTGGCTTGTGGCCGATATAACGCGCGCTGATTGGCTAAGAGCGAGATCTGAGCGGTCATTATGCAGCCGTAATGCCCACGGGCCGATTACGGATTATGCAAATTAGGAAGAGCTCGGCTCGGAAAATTCAAGCGCATTGAAACGATGAAAGCCGATTAAAAACAGTAAGAGAAGTAAATTTAATTCCGAGCAGCTAAAAGTTTAGGGATTTTTCCTTAATAAAATTTACTACGATTATCAGTTGAGTAAGGCGAGACGAAAGTTTGGTCACCAAGTTTTAACGTAAAAATCGTGTTGTTGTCACGAGCAACTGGCTCCGTATCCGTTGGCAACTTGTCCGCCTTTGACGTCAATTGGCAGCAAAGCGCGCGAAATTGTAGGCGACGCGACAGGCGACCAACGGCTGTTGATATTGTTGCCAACGGAAACGAGGTAAGTTGCCCGTGACAACAACACGATTTTTACGTTAAAACTTGGTGACCAAACTTTCGTCCCGCCTTACTCAACTGATAATCGAAGTATATAGAAGTCGTTTTTGACTTACCGGTAACCTTGGCGAGCACTAGTGAAAAGCACTCAAAGTTTGCCGAGTGTTGAGTAAAGCTAAAATCGCTAAGTGAAAAACACCATCGGCAGATGTGTCACGTATCCTGAGCAGAAAACCACGAAGAAACTTATAAGTTATCATCTTAATCACAATAATTACCGAAATATTGAACTCCGTTTCAGTTCTCATCAAATAGATTCCCTCGCTTCAACACAAGCAAGTGAAAATCAACTTCCAGGATCATCAGATGTAAACAATCGGGCGGTTTCTGTCGGTAGCAGTGTTTCTGATACCTGCAGGAAGTTTTAGACGCTCACAAGGCTTGAAAAGTTCATTCATAAGTCCCAGAGTGAAGAAGGCCAAGATATGTTGTCGAAAACGAATGCGAAGATCGAGTTATTCTGAGCAGTGCATTCTGAAGCATTAGTATTTTCTTCCACCGAAAGACCGTTGGTTTGGACCAGTTTGAAGCACTTTCTGTCTTTTCTATATGCGTTGATGTTTCGCCACAACAGTTGGAAAATCTCCCTCATCGAGTTGTGGCTCCACGATACTAAAATACCTTTTTGAGGGCTGTGACAATCATTTTTCCCGTAAAGAATTACAGTAGTGAAGTTCACTGACTGTGTAGTTTTGCCCTGGGTTTGAGACGATGAATGAATCGGTAAACGCGCGCATCGCCGGATGTAAATTGACGACTTCCGCTTGGATAATCTTTGTTTCTTCAATTCGTGAGCCATATAATAAACAACTTAATAACCTCGACCGTTCGGTCGTTACGGGAAAATCTCAAACCTCGGCCTACCGTATTGACCTCAGTTTGAGATTTTCCCGTAACGACCTCACTCTCGGTTATTAAGTAGTTATAAATATTTGATTGTTAAACACATCAATAACCCCGCTCATATGAAATATAGCGGCACCAAGCAGTCTTTTGCAGGACCTTGAACGGTTCAAATTCTTGAAAACTCTTCTTCATCTCCATCTTGAACTGCTACTACTATTGCATCTGTTTTGACTGTTATTGCACAAACTAGAAGGTTTCATCAACTATACACGAAACATTTTTGACATGTTTTGGAGTACTGCCGGCGGAACTATCTAAACTATAAGTAATGGTTAAGTAATGTACAAATTTAGCTTCTCCAAAGTAATATCACTTTCTAGTCACTGAATGACGAAACAATTCCACTAAATTATGAGGGTCTCATTGGGGCTTACTGTTAGCTATAAAACGGGCCAAAAATGTCGGGGTTAGTCGTACAAATTGAACATTTTATCCGTTAACAATAAATAATTTTCATCATAAAGCAGTTTAACCTCGAAAGTGAAAGTATCGAGATCTCTTGTCAATACTCTGTGTCTTGTATTACTATAGTAGTAAGCTATATTAGTCTATAATTCTTATTGTTATGTAGCTGGCGTTTTTCTCGCTGCAGCGCGCCTATTCATTAGCAAGGTCGTGGTCACATGACATCTAACAATCAAACTGTTTCCCGCCAAATGCCATGAGCGGGCAACAGTAGTGCGAAAACTATGACGTCAAACGGGAAACAGTTCCGCCACTGTTACCCGCGAAATGTTGACCGCTGTTGCACGTCATTTGGCAATAAAGTAATTATTGGTTTTCCACGGTTTGACCCATTTGTTTTGATATATAGCAAAACAAATGGGTCAAACAATGTTTTACGAGACTTCGTCTCGGGAAACATTAAGATTCTCGGGAAACAAAACTCACTGTTCCCGTTCCGAAATAGTCCTAAGACCTTAAATATGTTTTACAGTAATTAAAATATATATATTTTTCACTTTTTTAAACAATTGAAATTAATTTTTAACTTTTTAACCAATGGTAATTAATCTTTTTAAGATTTCTGTTTTAACGTAAGGGAAAAAAAATAATCATTACTCTGACTTGCACTGAAACGAGCACGGTGGGTGTACTTTGCATAATCCTCTTAGTCGTTCTGCGGCAAACTTATTTGATTAAACTGATTCATGATCACCTCTTTCTCTGTGTATTTCCACACAGCTTGGCTTCAAGAGACGTAAGTCAACAGGTTTTGTGGACGTCAGTGAAGTGTTCACTTCTGGTCGATACTTTGTAGGTCCAGATTACACCTTCAAGGTGTTTCAAGCCAATGCTCATTTTGTCAAACTTGATGAGATCTCTGTGTGGACGGATGATAAAGTCGAAATCGAAATCAGCTGCTCCTTTCA
Source organism: Orbicella faveolata (assembly GCF_042242905.1). Classification (NCBI taxonomy): domain Eukaryota; kingdom Metazoa; phylum Cnidaria; class Anthozoa; order Scleractinia; family Merulinidae; genus Orbicella; species Orbicella faveolata. The sequence continues at coordinate 17,247,469 of NW_028301577.1, read as the reverse complement.
GTATTTCCTGAGAAAGGACTTTCTGCCAGACTTACACGAAGCTTACAATGTCGACTACGAACCGGTTGTCAGGGGAACAGCTATTGACGCCATTAAAGGGCGGGCTGCGGATTTACCCATTGATGATTACATCAGGTTTGTTTTCCTTTTAAATTTTAGTGATTAGAAAAGTAGCTTTTTCTATCTAAACTCTGTCTAAGGAGGGGGGGGTGGGGACAAAATAGGGAGGCGGGAGAAATGACCCCAAAAAAGTTGGGAACATGGAGAAATAGGGGGAAAAAGTAGGGGGGAGGGACAAAAGGAAATGGTGGGAGTAGGGAAAACGGGATGGACCTGGATGGGGATAAAATGTTATAGAATATTTAGAGTAGAGAGGAGGGAAAATTGGCTAAAAAAGTAGGGAGAAGGGGGATTAGCCCCCTTGTTCCTCCCTCCTCCTGGTTGAAGGTTGGAATGATCTGTTTTTTGGGACTACTGTAATAAGCTAGATAACGGCGGTCTATTTGTTACATGCCCTTCTTGAGCATATAATGACAGGTTTTCAACCCAAGTCCTGAGCAAGTATTAACAGACCAAACTATGCACGAATAAAAAACAACTCTGTGAATACAGAGCAATTCAGTGATTAAAATATATCACAGCCATTTCCACATGGTAGTTCCCTCTAGAACTCGAACAAGAAGCAATCACTAGGAAGGAAATAAGGGGGGGGGGGGGGGCTGGGAAGAACTAAAATCCCATAATATTTTCTTTCTCTTCTCTCTCTCCCTTTACCCAAGAGAACCTGGAGTTGGCTCTCATGCTTTCATTCTTTTCTCAAGACACAGACACGAATAATGGGATGTTTCGTCTATTTTCAGCACTACCTGAGAACATACGTGCTTTCTAACCATTGTTGTTGTTTTTTTTTGTTTTGCTTTTTTCTGTATCAGGAAACGAGAAAACATAGAAAAGGAGCTGTTCAAAGCTCTGGCCAAGCGAGTGGATGGCTGCTGTAGGGAGACATGTCCTACTAAAGAAAAAGATATGCCTGCATGTGGTTACTGCATTCCTAACGCCAGGTGTAAGAACGATGAGAAAGGAATGTTTGTGGAGGTCAGATATTTCCAGCTGCTCGCTGTTGACATCCACGATGACGTCAAGAGTAGGTATCTCCGTCAAGTCACGGAGGCGGCCGAGGAGGAACGGGCCGAGTTTGAGTTGCAAGAGAAGGTAAACAGTTTCGAAGATTTGTCGTTTCCGCTATGGAAATACGAGTTATTTTAGAGCAAAAATCGAGCGAAAATAAATTATGGTAGCTAATCCTCTCAATTTTTATACATCATAGGTTGTTCGCAAGGAAACTGAGAGGCTCAGAAATGAAATCTACAATGAGGCCAGAGAAATAGCCCAGAATGCGAGCGCCACAGCAACCGTACTTGACGCCGGGGCCAAGGCAGAAGCGCTTAAAGTGGTTGAGCAAGCGAGATCTGAGGGCTTGAAGAACATGTACTCAGTGCTTGGAATAACCAGCGACGAGGAGAAGGCGGCTTTTAACTACCTGAGATCACTGCGTCAGAACAAAAATGTCAAGCTTAATGTTGGCTACCAATCACTCGCACAATTTCAAAATAATTAAGTTGTCGCGTTGAAATAATGTTGCTGTTAATCTTAATTAGCACCGCAAGAGAACGAAAAGGTTGAGCGGAAGATGTCGTAATTAGCTTGCAATCTTTGTTAATGCTGAAAGTAAAGGCAAACTGTAAGACGCTACCAAATCACAATACTCGAGATATCGGGTTAATATTTTCCTTTGAAATATTGAGCTGTAATAAAAGAGCGTGGCGCAGTTTGCTTACTCTTTTCTAGATAATCTTTCGTGCATTGGAGGTAAAATACTTACCATGCATGTCTACACAATTTTGTATTAATAGTTTATATCAGTTTTGAAATGTTGAGATAAATAACGCCTATTTTTGAGCATTTTTTCCTGTACGGTTGCAATAAAAAGTATATTCGGAAGCTCTTAGCTTGAGATCAAGAGCATCGAGTTAAGATTCCCTACGCTTGGTTCATTCTTTTCAGTGTGTAGCCTTTCACGACAGGTCCGGGCGTGACTTTCACATCCTCCCTCAGTAAGCGGATTTTCTACCAATCACGTTTGTAGGAATCATCCAATGATAGGGCAGCTTTGATAAAACTACTAAGACATTACAATTCTGTACAATTCGTGCCGGGGTGAAAATGAAAACTTTGAGAATTACTGCTCATTCAATGACAGCAGGTCGACTTTTCGTGTTGTTGGTCCGCCCAAGAGCGCTTTGCCTTCAGCTTATCTTGTAATTAATGGTTTCCGTTTGCTCTCGCTAGCTGGGCAAAGCCAGGACTAGTTTCTGATCATATCATTAGTCCCTCATAGAGATTTGGCTTGCTGGGCTTTCATTCCATGTACAGAGTTCTCACATTATAGTGCTGAGGTAAGGAGTGTGAGTCCAAGTGGACCAATCAATAACGTGTTTTGCTCTGAGTGGCCTGGCCTGGTCAATTGAAGCTTACTAGCCTGCAGAACAGGCAGATTAGCGGAGCAGATCGTCAAGCGCGATACACGAGCGCGGAGCTCGTGGTCGCGCTCCGCGCTCGTGTATTGCGTTTCGCACACTGCCCGCTAATCCGCCTGTTCTGTAGGCTAGAAGCTTACTGAAGTGTTTGCACATTAAGTTTGCCTGCGAGTAGGCCTAATCGCAGGCTAATAACATTAAGTGTGCTTGGTGCAACTGATGCGTGTTACTTAAAATTACCAAAGGGACTCGTAAAATACTTCACTAAAATATCACAATTTCCGATAAGAGAGAGCTTTCACCTCTTTGGCCGAAAATGCTTACTCTACACTTTCAGACAAATATTGCCTCAACAAAAGAAAAAAAATACATTTTTAACAATAAGCTCCAGAAACGAGGAAACGATATTGGGGTTACTTTGCACAGCGGAGAGTCAAGAAACGTTGTACAGGCCCGCAAATGACCCCCCAGGACCCCAAATGATCCCCAGATTGTACCGTAAATGATCCCGGACCGAAAATGGTCGACTCGCCATAAAATTTGAAAATGTGAGGACTCAGGAATTTGGACAGTGGATTTAAAATTTATGCAATCGCTTTTTTTGTTTTATTACATGTACTGTGAAACTCCGAAAACCGTGAACATTTAAATTTGATTACAAAAGGTTAATTTGGTACTGAACCAATCACAATAAAGTTCAGGACACGCGAGAAAACCTCAAAACCACAACCAATAGGCCACGTTCGATATGTCACTATTCTAACATCGATTCGAGGCTTTCGGGTCAAAATTTCAAATTTTTTAAGTTTCCTTTGTCTTTCAATTCCCAAGAGACTTGGATACAAAGAAAACACCACCAAACATAGAAGTTTGTCCTGAAAGCCTCGGAGCCATATTAGAATATTTATATATCGAACGTGGCCTATTGTCGCCGGTGTTTGCGGTTTAGTTTTCTCACGCTTAATTGGCTTTTTCCTTGCTACACAATAATAATCCTTAAATATTTCTGGTATATATTCACGGTTTTCTGAGTTTCACAGTAATAATACAATATTTTGATTCAACAGTTACTATATGAAACGCAAGAAAATGTGCGGTATGAACGATTTGAATGCAAATTTCGCAACTTTATAAATGGTATCCGACGTCACAAAATCCTGTGTTTGAAATTAGCTAGATCCTTCCCTGAATGACTTTATTGGGTCCGGGCCTGAGATGTATGATAACACAGGATGTTCACAATATCCTCAAATTTGGAGACAGTTGAGAATTCCCAAGTGGATTGACTACATTTTTACTACGGTAACTAGCACGGAGGAATCTCCAATGGCTATCTAGGACGCTAGTATAACAAATGTACAGGGAAATGTTCTAAGCGGTTAATTAGATGGCAGAGGCATCTTCAAAGATTCATGTTTCTTTTTGCAGTGCGTTTCGTAAACGAAAAATTTATGCAGTCGACACATGCAATTTAGTATTTTGTGCAATATGTTAAACGTCTTTTATTGCTGCTTTTATGCCCGAGGTGCTTGTCTTTTCTTCACCTAGGATAATTAAGAAAATATGTATCCATCCATAGACTTTTCATGGAGTCCACGCCATTGCAAACTTTTTGCGGTGGAATCAGTTGCGGTCCTGGGATCATTTGCGGTTCGGGGATCATTTGCGGGTCGGGATCATTTGCGGGTCCGTACTGATCGAGTACAAGAACGACTTTTCAATTTTAGTTTGTGGATTTATGATATCAAGTCACGTACACATCTCATCCGATGAGCGTCATGGGCGGATCCAGAATTTTTGTTAGGAGGCGGTGCACCACAAAGGAACGGCATAACTGACTACGTAGGTTATGCAAATTTTAAAAGCGAATACGAAGAAGGCTTCATCTCAGGCGCGGGGGGGGGGGGGGGAGGGGGCGGCGCACCCCTTGCATCCTCCCCCTAGATCCGTCTCTGGTTACCCTCTCTGCCCAAACCTAACATGAAGAGCCAGGGCTCTGGAAACGTCACTGGTTTGAAATTCGAAAATCGTACTCGTACTTGTAGCCCAATCTAAACGTCCCTATTATTAGGGAATTTTAGATTTGGGTACGAGTACGAGAGCGACGTTTCAATTCTAGTTTTCAGGCTTCACATTATCACATCACATACCCATTTCATCCCATGAGCTACCCTCTCTGCCTAAAACCAGCACGAAGAACGTTAACTAGGACTCTGGAAACGTCACTGATTTGAACGTCGAAAATCGTACTCGTACGCAATCTCGTACTCGTAGTTCAATCTATAAAGCTCCCTATTAACTACTCCGCTAGTGCAACTTTGCATTCGGAGAACAATTCAATCGACGATTTCTTGTGATAAACGCTTTTTAAAGAGATTTTGTCTCCACTTCACAAAAATGAACACACAGCTATAGAAAAATAACTTTATTTGGAGATAAATCAGTAACTGGTCGTTGACGGGTATAAACTCTCATCGCTGATCACTTGCACAAAGTCCTTGTGGATTCTTGTAAAAAGCCCATCTCCAAATTAGGTACACGAACGTAACGGTCATAGGTCAACGAATCAACCACTTTTTCCGCTGTGTTAACCGTTCTGTAATTTCTCTAACACACGAGGCACGCTGTAATCCAAGGCTGAATACCTCGAACTATTAGCTGGATTATGGCCGCCATGGATGTAGAGCGACGTTCGTCGTCGTCGTCGCGCGTATGCGCCCACGAGCAATACCTCTGACCGTGATGACCATAAGAAAAGCAATTCATGGGTTTTTACGTGTATGGTGTTCCGTTCAGAAGCAAATTCGGGCCGCCGGAGCTCCGCTACTCCATTGAAGTTTTCGGCAAAACGATGATATAAACCTTTAAATATTGAGCTTAACACTTGGCCTAAATAAATACACGGCAAAATTTACCTCTCTAGTTAGCTAGCTAGCTAGCTATATATATCTTACTTTCTTTATTTCTTTTTTTTTAGGAGGGGGAGAGGGCAGGGGCGGTGGGAGTTCCAGGGCGGAGTGAAAGACAAAAAGTTTGGGAAAGAAAAAGGTCAGAAGGGTTAAAAAAAAAGTCTAACAGATAAAATTGGGCTCAAATGGAATTCGCTAGAAAACCATCCTCTGTGATCATCAAGAAACTGATACAACAAAAAATATATTTTAATGAAACTTTATTTCTGACTGCCCTGTGATTTCTCTAATTTATGTTTTTTGTACAAATGGTACTTTATCATGTAACTGTAAACTAGCTAACCGCGATTTGTATTTACTATTGACAATGGCACAACCCTTACAAGTAGCTACTCTTTAATAACACAACTACGTATTCATGGATTTAGTGATATATTAATCATTTATCAAAAGGGAAGGCTAGAAAGTTTGTTAACAAACTACTAAAAGTAAAAAATGTCGAGGCCCGTTTGTTCCAAGAAAGATCTCAACACGAGCAGGGTTAGCATAAAATTTTAAATTAGTGATTTCTGGTTTTTCTTTTATATAGGTTTCGCTCAGCGCCTCGTGGCGTTGAAAACGCGTTTGCATCCACTTTCTTATTATGTATTTAATTTTAGCAAATGAACTTCGATTCAGACTTGCTTTAATTCATGTGCTTCATTTCGACATAGCAAACCTTACATCACATTACCAGAGGGGAAAAATAATAACAATACAAACAGCAAGAAATCTCGTATCAAAAGAAATCGTGCTTAAAACAACCAGGCCCAGACATTTCCTCAATTTGTATAAGAAAGTATCTAGATATTCTTGTATAAACGCAAGGAACAGCAGTTAAAAACTGAAACATCAAGTTCTACTTCATTTGTAGTATAAGAAACTTACAACAGTTGAAAAACACTTCGAAAAGTCGCAGAAAGCGCAACTCTGAAGGTTGTTCTTCATTACAATTTTTAGATTTTTGCTCTAGATCTTCACAATATTCAGATGTGAACGGTGAACAGCAAAGAAGGCCGAGAGGTGTAATCATAAAACTGCAATGAACGAACATTACTGTACATTACCTCTCACATACCCAGTGCTAAACTGAAAACAACAACAGGCCACTAAAGACTTTCAAATGTTAAACATGTGTTTTCTATAAACGATAATTAGAATATTTTCACGTCGTTTAAATAAACTAAATTGTCCGAGCTGATACGGCGAGGTGGGGAGATTTCCAGCAAGGACTTGGTCACGCTGTCATGAAGGCGAACTACCGTCTTCAATTTTGAGCCTCTTCCATATACACACTACATTAGTGTCGGCAACAGCTACAATGTAATCCAGATTACTGCTGGCGCTGACTTGGTTGAACACCTTTGTTGTCTCGTTTGGACACGCCAGAACCTAAAAATGAAATTACCAAACTACAGTTAAACCTTTCTACAATGGCTATCTTGGGGACAGAGGAAAGTGGTAGTTATAGAGAGGTGGCCGTCATGGGAGGGGGGGGGGGGGTAGGCGTGTAATATGACACCTGCTCTTTCGGGGGTTACAACATTTTTAAGCGATGACGTATTGTGTGACGTCATCGCTTTATGCTGGCAAGCATGCATTCCTTTGGATAGTGATTTCGCATAGTTTGTCGCGCTTATGTCCGTGCGCTTATGTCGCGCACTTTTTATCCCCCCGTGGAAGCGAAATGCACTCAGGGAGTTCCTTTGCTGCTTTCCTTTGCTGTTTGTAGGTCAAACGGAGTGCTTTTAATTGGAGCTTTTAAAAGAAGATTTAGGGGTGGATTTTGGTTTAAACAGTATCGGATAAAATTGCGTTCAGGGGCAAACTCATAATAAGAACATATCCTCCATACATACAAGTTTAGATAGACAAGTAAGTCGCACAAGCGATAGGTGAAGGCTTTGCGGCCTTCCTTTGCTGTTTGTAGGATCAGCAGACTGCTTTTAATCGATATGACAAGTATACAGTTAAAACAACAAAT
>NW_028301577.1:17007500-17060000 GCF_042242905.1 Orbicella faveolata | reverse complement strand
TAAATTCAATAATACTTTGAACAAACGTGACAATTTAGCTCTTCGCGCCAACTTTGTAGCTTGATACTTTTATTTTCCTCGCAAAGGTATGTAACATGAAACTCTTGTTTTCTCCAAAACACACGGAAGATGAGCTTGTTTTGGGGGATAAATGAACGAAAGTTAAATATCTGACGAAGAAATGGAAGAGAAACAATTTTGTTTTTTTTTCTCGAAACGCAAATTTTCTTATCACAGATGAACAAGAACTAATTTAATTATCAGATAGTCACGGAATACCACTTTCTTTTTCTACTGCCACCTTTATTGTTAACTACGAAAGCCGAGGAGGGACTTCCGAGTTCCGAGTTCCGAGTTCCGAGTTCCGACTTCTGACTTCTGAGTTCCGACTTCCGACTTCCGATTTCCTTCTTCCAACTTCAAAATTTAAAGGACTGATTTTCGACGTACAACTTATTTACCTGGAGATCGAGTCCATTTTAATCAAATAAGAATCGTATAGGCTCTTGTTCTTAGGCATCATAGCTTGATTAAGAATGAGTTTGAACGCAATGTTTATCACAATGCTTATCACCGCTGTTTGTGTTATATTCTTTGCCAAATCAGACGTCAGGTTTCGGGTTAGATTTCAGTATTTGTATTGTTATGTCTCGTTAAGTTAGTGTTAACTTAGTTCGTATTTGGGGTCAAATTATTGTCTTAAACCAGACAATTCCAGCTGAAGTGAACACCAAATATCCGAAATTTATGCCCCTGAGCGAGATGATGAGCATCTCCGTCTCTTTCAAAAGGGAGTTCCTCTCCACCCCAAACACTATTTCTGAGGTAATGTAACGCAACACGCAGTTAAGAATTCATATTTCTGATGTTAAAAAGAGCTCGGTCACGCGGTGAGACTTTTCACTAAGCAATCACTATTCACGAGAATAGACTATTTACAAGACTATTCACTTTGAAATCATATTTGTCAAAATTCAATTGTTTTTCAATGCCACCCAATGAGAAACAGATCGCACAACGAGATATGTTGTTATTATTTATATCATAAGCCGACGGACCATTATTTTCTTCTAAGGGGGAGGTGGGGGTTGGGAATTCTATTGTGCAAGAAATTTTTGGACTTAAAAAAATCAAAATAATGATAGTGGACGCACTTGCACGATTTTTTCTTCAGTGTTTGCGGTGCAGGATTGTTTTTTTTTTTTTTTGGAAATTGCCCAGCTCCCCCTCCCCCCTAAAAAATAATGATCCGTCCTGAACGCCTGGTTCACACTTGTGAGATAAGCATAACACAAGTGAAATAAGTACAAGCATAAGCACAAGAAAAAGAAACATGTTCCTTTTTTATTGTGCTTGCGCTTATGCTTATTTCACTTGTGTTACGCTTATCTCACAAGTGTGAACCAGGCTTAATAACCTTTCGAGGAAAAATACACTGCTCTAGTTATTTGGAATCAGGCTCAACAAATGTCTTCATCAAGACAAAAAAGGACATAAGATAATTTAAGTTCCCACTAAAACTGAAGTCTCTTCATCTCAGTTTATAGTGAACGCAGAAAATTCTCAGAAAAGCAACAAGATAAAGTAATGTTTTATTCAATAACGCAGTATGAAGAGCTAGTAAAGTGACACAAAAGAAGGTTGGCAGGCTACATCCGACCAAACTGTGTATAAAATAATATAAGTGTCTATATGTTATGGCACAACAAAATTTGTTAATTTCAGTTCATTGCGATCTTTGTTTGGCGACGTCTTCGACTCGATACCATTGCGTTTCCAACATGATTTTGCAAAACAAAAACATCTGTTCCTAGTTTTTCAGTGAAATTACATTTACATAACAAGTACCATGCAGCTTACAAACATCAACTCACTGAAACATAACAATACAAATATTAAAATCTGGCCCGGTTTCCAGGAAAATAAGTCGCACGTCGGAGTTCGATCATTTAAATTTTGAAGTCGGAAGTCGGAAGTCGGAAGTCAGAAGTCGGAAGTCAGAAGTCCGAACTCAGAAGTCCGAAGTCGGAACTCAGAAGTCGGAACTCAGAAGTGGGAAGTGGGAAGTGGGAAGTAGGAAGTCCCTCCTCGGCTTTCGTAGTTAACAATAAAACAATTCAAAATTAATACACAGCAATATCGATTGATACGACTGGGAAGCGTTTCAATAAGGTAAATAGCGCTACTTGGCCGATATTATCCTGCATCGATGAACGAGTCTCCCCAAAGACTGATTAAATTAATAATATTTGAGCACTTTCCTGGTTTCTTTTGTCAAAAATTTACAATTTGCAGAATATTAAAGCCACTAACTCGGGAACTTTTTGGTCTCTCTTACAGACGCAGTTAAGGCAAGAAATAAATAAGCCGCTAATGTTCTTAAGAGAATAGTACCACAAGGAGAGCAAGGGGTTACTTGAGACAAATATATAACTTTGCGATGTTGACTCCCAACCACAGGCGGCCCAAGCTCACAATGCGAAGAAGTTTTTTTTTTAATCTTTATGCGAACGTTCAGCGCGCGAAACGTGACACGGTTACCACCGACATCTACTATTACATAACGACCGAGTTTGGTTACGCGAAACGTGACCTTTGCCTTGCAGTATGTGGTGGTGTTGTGTTACAACGGTTTGAATTTATAAAGGTTTGTATGGGGAAAAACGGTAATCGACATTATAGCTGAAATTTTGATATTTTTGCAATAAAAATGACTTACCTGAATGCCTTGTTGTCTTCTCTATTGTCATCTCGCTTCTCAGCTCGATCCGAAGCCTTTTAAGCAAGTTGTCGCTTTGTGGTTTTCCTCTACTAAGAAGCTTTCGCGTAACCAAACTCGGTGGTTATGTAATAGTAGATGTCGGCGGTAAATATGTCACGTTTCACGCGCTGAACGTTCGTATAAAGATTAAAAAAATAAATAAATAATAACTCCTCGCATCGTGAGCTTGGGCCGCTTGTGTCCCAACTGACAAAGAAATAACACGTTTTACGTAGGGTACACGTGTACCTTTCCCAGCTCACCCCCACCATTTCCTTGTCTCTAGACTAATTAATTAATTGAAATTAATTAATTAAACAGACATTAAAGTTAACACCTTAGCGAATTAGTGACTTAGCCCTTAGCGGCAGGCAGCCCCGAAAACCGTCCCAATAGTGCATTCTGCATTAATAAAAGGAGGAAAAGCAAGATGCGAGAAAAAATGTGATAGGAATTCCCGACGAAACTATAATGAAAAATGAAATTCGGCAGTTTCGAGTAGAGGTGAAGCAGAACTCGAAACAAAATTGAAAAATAAATAATTAACGTACTCTTCTAGGCTAATCGAAAATGTCTTGAGATTCGTAACAGTTCTGCATTGGTTAAAGGGGCGCTATCTTTGAATAGGAAAAACTTAAAGAAACATTTTCATTGTTAGAAATGTAAAATATAATGGTTTAGTTTAGTTTTGTTCAAAAATTTATATATAAGCACACTGAAGACATAAATGGCGCGCTGGGTAATGGTCTAGGCATGTTCAAAGTTGTGACGTGAGGTCTCCAGACTTTTTCAAGTTTTGTCTTGGAAAATCTGGCTAAGAAAAGATTAAAATAGCTCTGCCTAGAACAATCCTCCGTAGAAAAAAAGATGGCGAGTGGTACATTTGCCCATAGTTCTTAGCGCACGAAAACCTTAACAACGTCCATAAAAACGTACAGAAACGCTATAAAATCTTCAAACATAGGCTACTCAATGTCCTTAGTACAGGGACAAATATTGTAAAAATTTGGTTTTCTTTGTCATGGTCTCTTGCTTTGTGCCCTATAGGCTGTGTTGGGTTCGAAAGGTATTGTGGTAAAATGTACAGCCGCCATATTATTTCCTACGGTAGATTGACACCTTTATCTTGGAGCTTTAGGAGTATCTTATTTCCTAGTGAAGGCACTCGGTCATGATTTGAATCTGTCTTTTAAAATACCCTTTTTCTTTGGCCATCGTAGCTTAATAAGAAATAACACACAAACTGCGGTGAAAAATATGACAATAAAACGCATTTTGGAAAACAAAATTCATTGACTTGACGTTTCGAATGTTTCGACATATATCCTCAGAAGTGACCGTTTGGAGTAGTAGTAACAACCAAATTTAAATTAAAGATAAGAAAGAGAAAAATTTGCATAGGATTAAAAGTGAACTGAAGCATTAATTTTCCTTGTACGAAAATGTCTGTGCCTGCCCATGTTACGTTTTGTGTAGTATGAGATTAGTTAAATTCATAACGGAAGGACAAACACTATAAACAGAAAACTTCAACGAAAAGTTACAAAACCGAAATAAAAATTCTAGCTTAATCGGGCTTTGAGCAACCCCTCCCTTTCTTAGAAAGACTGAATTCAAGCTTGCAGAAGTTTGTTGACTGAACAAAACTTTGAACAGAGAACGCGATTTTTTACGAGCACTGCTTCCAGGTAACAACATTCACAATCCTTTACATAATATGTAGAATAATAATAATTATTAGTGAGATTTAGGCCATCCTAGAAGCGTAGCTCCTGGGCCAGGTTGTTCAGAGCCCGATTAAGCTAACCCAGGATAAGGTAGAATTTAGATTTGGGTTTTGTAACTTTGCGGTGAGCGGGTTTTCTGTATATTGTTTGGTCTTCTGTTTGACTAACAATAGACGGATTGAAACCGACCAATGATGACTGATTACAAACTTAACACGAGTCTTTCAGCCAATACCATCATGGCTAAACTGACCAATTACGTTCAACGGACCAGACTTATAACATCATCGACTGACAAACATCATTCACTTGACTCTGAAGATGACTTCCGCTCAGGTTGTCGAAACGTCAGTCACCGACAACAGTTCTTTCAAGAACTACCCTCACCCGGACGATCACACTATACGAACTACTGATACTCGTGGGTTCAAACCATTTACTATATTAAACCTTTTGTTTGGTGATGTTCTCGCAGCCGTCGTCGTCGTGGTTTGCTTAAGCTCCGTAATAGCGGTTTAGCGTTAGTAAACGAAAGGTTAGATCATCTATATAAAGACTAGCATTACATTTAGCTTGCACTAGCGATGTTTCTTGTTTATAAACATTGACGTCATTCTTAGACATGCGCACTTTAGTGGTTGGCAAAAAGCCGGCCTCGTTTTGTTTTCATGGCTTTTCAGTGCGATTCCGAGTACGTAAAAAGTCTCGCGATATCATTTTAAATTAAGCGACAGCAAAGGTGCAAGTAGCCTTCCCGACCCATACAATTTGAAAGGATGGACAAATCATCCCAGTTCTTGGCCAGATTCAACATTTGGGGATCTGTACACGTATTTAATCGAAACGCCGGGAATTTAGTCTCCTCCGCAGCCGTTTTTTGGGATGTTACGCAACGCTCCCCCACGGCTGCGGAGGAGACTACCGGGAATTTACACGAAGGATAGTCTAAAGGCCTTCAAGTCGCTTGAAGCTTAGCAGTTAGTCATCAGTGGCCACGTTAAAACACTGTGGTATCATTCATTTGGAGACAATATCCCTTACTGCTTCATTAACGGGAAAGTAATTCTGTCCCAGACAGCCGCACGATGCGGACTCGTGAGGACTCGGACGGCGTCCAATCCTTCCTACGAACTGCGTTGATCCAAGCGGTCCGCTTTGGTTCACTTTCAGGAAATCTAAAAAAATTTATTCCCGATGCATTTGTTAACCGATTTGTACAATTTATCACGCAGCAGCTCACCGGCATTTTCTCCACGAACCCTTTTCTCAGGCAGTAAATTTAGAAGGAAACATCAAGCCACGTCGTGTTTTCGCTAGTCCCCTCCGCAGCCGTTTTTGGGGGTGTCAGCGTTGTGTGACATCCTAAAAAACGGCTGCGGAGGAGACTATGTTTTTGCCAGCCATAGAAATAAACAACCCCACGTGACCTAGGCGTGACGTCACAGGAAACATCGCTACACAGGTGTTTTGTAAATTGTTTTTCCGTTACGCCCCCGATGGTGAGACACCGAATACCGTCTTCGGTTCGTTCTGGTTGTATTTTTGGATTCAACACCACTGTTGGACCCAAGTTCTGAATGTTTTACTGGTCTCCGACTTTTGTATCCCCCTTGAAATGGTTCCCGCCAGTAGTTATACAGCTACGACGAATTTTTCCCGCCGAAAAACGTTGGATGTCATTTAGATGGCCATTCAGCTCTGTTCAGATTTGGAGGGTAGAACCTGGAATTAGACTTCCGATTCTGCAGTACAGTCCATCCGAAAACACGGATTTTATAACGGGAAAACCTTGATGTACACGCCTCGAGGCATGAATTTGTCAAACAGCAACAGAAACCTTGGAACAGCGAAGAAAACTACTCTGGATACTGCAAGTCAGAGGTTTGTCACGGAAGGGATAGTAGATTGCCATTAAACCCCACCCACCCCCCCACCTGCCCCCCACCCCCAAAAAGGTGCATAATACGAAAAAACTGTCAACCTTATGGAGCATAAAGTGTCGACACCAATGTTTGGTTAACTTCGTGCGCATATCATCTACAAATGACAACAGAGGCAGTGGTAGTTTACCGCAATTTACTTCGGTTTTCCTGCATAAATACATGGCAGAACCTACTCTAGCTAGGATATTATGAACTGACACGATTGATCCTGATAAACTGTTTGAGTTTCTAATGTAGAACCATGGTAATTTTTTCTCCTCGAATGATTTACATTAATGGCTTAATTAACCTTGACTTAAGCATGGTATTCCTACCTATATTTAGGCTAATTGAATTATTCTTGAAATAACGAATACTGGCCACAGACAGCTGAATAATTAATTAATGTCGACCCGAAAATAGAGATTACATACTCGTGGATTATTATTGGCTAAGAATATTGAATAGTTGTGAATAAAGTTTTTAGTTTATCCCCCCCCCCCTGGCATTGCGTAGAACTGATGCTCTTGGAGCATGATGTGCTAGCAACCATTTTCAGAACTTGGTTGCGTAAATTGTTATCAAACAGTATTCAGTAATCTCCGAAAAAATCCGAATTTATCGTTATTTTTTGCACTAGAGTCTCGTTCCAAATTAAGGCGGATAAATGAATCCTGATTGGTTGGAGGCGGCCCATCACTTCGACATTACAGCTGAGCCATCTAACATTCTAACCGTTTGTAGATGCATACATTTGTATTACCTTCTTCTTCTTGTTTCTGGACCCCTTGTGCACTCTGTCAATGGTTTGAATCCGGTCCCCCATTCATAGCACTCTAGCGTCTGGGGCTTTACGAGACGTATTTCTTAGTTTATTTTGCCATTTTGACATGAGCGGTTAACCTACCAGAATAAGTCTCCAAAATGTTTGACTCAAAAGCTCTCTGACAATAATATAGTAATATAGCTCCCTAATAAATAGCTTATATTCAATTTTTACGTCACAATATCATATTTTAAGTTTCATTACTTACTTATGCACCTAAACATTTTTCGACAAAAAAGTGATCTATCACGTACTCAGCGATTGCAAAACGTAGGAAGGCGCGGAGGCCTCATGGTTAGTGCGCTCGTCTCCGGATCGAGCAGGCCGGGTACGAGCCCTGGCCGGGGACATTGTGTTGTGTTCTTGGGCTAGAAATTTTACTCTCACAGTGCCTCTCTCCATCAAGGTGTATAAAAGGGTACTGGCGAATTTAATGCTGGGGGGTAGCCCTGCGATAGACTTGCATCCCATCCATGGGGGAGTAGAAATATTCCTAGTCGCTTCATGCTACAGTAACCGGGATAAGCTTCGGTCTGTTGGGCCACTTGGCTGGTATGGCAGACGTTACTTACCTACCATTACAAAAAGTAGCAATTCCTCCAATGATAATCTCGCTATCCCTCCCCTAAGTTAAGCCCGCTCTGTAAATAAAAGCCTGGCAAAAAGCCGTAAGGCTTGTTTAGGATTTGTACGGCGTGTCTATATCTACTGAGGGCCGGCTGTTATATATTAAAATTACTGCTTTTCGTTTTACCACAGAGAAATGAACAGGACTTGCTTTAAAGGTCACACAACCAGTAGTCTAAACATCTTGGTTTGTGTTTCGTCTGCAGGCTACCATTCTAATAAACGCTTTATGATAAAACTTGCTCATCATGCCGTAACAGACTGGATGCAGAGCGCTTGGCGACAAAGTCAGAGTAAAAACAATACTGATAAAAGTGAAACGATGAGGCCAGTTTAAAAACGCCTCCACTTTAAATTCATGCAAAAGGTACTGAACCTGAAAAGGAATGTAGCACACAACAAAAATCAGCACAATGACAAATACCATTCTCAGTACATCGTTCTCGAGTTCAAATGTTTTGTTGTTGGATGGTGGTGTTCCGTTGTTTGTTTCTTGTGAATCCGGTTTGTCGCCTTGTTCTTCCAGATTTTGATAAGTCGGACTTCCCTTTCGTTGATGATATTTTACCTTTTCTTTCTTGCCGTCAACTACAATGGCCATCGAGTCGATATCCTCGTGGTTTTCTCCTCCTGTTTGGCTCAACAAGCTGCCTCCTTGCTCGTCGGTACACAAGGACTGGCGGGTGACGGACGAAAGCGCCTTGTTCTGCTCGTCTCGAAGCTTCGCAATGACAAAGATGTGTTCCCTGATTTTCTTGCTCACCAAAGCGTAAGATGTCGCCATTATGACAAGTGGCATGGCAAAGTTGATCACAAACAAAACGACTGAATAAGCATCTTGGTAGTGTGCATAGCCTTCTGGAAATATTTCTTCGCACGCATGAATCTCGCAGCTGTCACCGTACGAATTCACAACACGGAAAACTAATGTGGGAACCGATAGCCCAATAGACCCCACCCATGTGGCTATTATAAGACAGCAGATTTGTCGAGGAGTTGGTTTGGCGACCAGTGGCTTGACAAGGAGAAGGCAGCGATAAACGGAAAGAATGGCTAATGTTGTTGTGATAACCAGCACACTTGTCATTTGTAAAGGAGGCAGAATCTTGCACATGGCGTATCCCAGCTTCCAAGAAAATGGCGGCTCGTCGGCGTGGATTGTGAAGACCGTAGAAACCGTGCTGAGAATTTCAGCGAAAGCCAAGTTGCTGACTAAGTAGTGTGCAAACGGTTTAGTTCCGGGTTGCCTCCAAACTGCTCGACACACTACATAGTTTCCAACCAAAGAGAACACTACTATCAGGCTGAACAAGACTGTTCGAATAATCCGTGATACTTGAGGTTCAGGAACGTACAAAGATGAAGTGCTGTTGGTGGCACCGGCAGCTGTTTGGTTGATACTGTCCCTAAAGCATGACATGTTCAAAAGAATCGTCGGTTTGTTCCCTCAAAGAGGATTTTACGTTTCCAATTCTCCTCCAAACTGTATGTCTTGTGGTGACGGGGTCAACACTGCACACAGACTGAAATCGTCACGTTTTTGTGGAAATCTGTAATGCAAATAGTTTTCTTTTAAATGAATGGATCTTTTTCTTCCTTTAGCTACTCGAGTATCATTAAACGGTGCCCTTTGAAAAAAAAACCGGATGCATTAATTCTGACCACAGTAAAATGGCTCATTTGCACTCTATTAAGTAACGATTTAAGAGTGCCTGCCTGTAAAAACCAGACAAATTCTTAATTTCGCGGCAAGGGTCGAAAATTCGATTTCGCTCATATTCCTATGGTAGATAGGCTAGGGTATGACAAAAACTACTGGATGGTTTTTTTGGCAAAATATCCTTTAATTTCAAAGAAATATGCAAATTACCTAATTCCGTTAAAATCGTCATTTGACGCATCATTTTATTAAACAAGTTTGAGAGCCTCGCATGCAAAACCACATCATTCTTCCGTCTTTAAAACACTGAAATATTTTTGTGCAATGTTTAATTGTGTACTGGGTCGATTTTAGGGAATGTTGCGGTTTTTGTTGGGTGCAAAATAATTAAATTTCGAAGACATGTATTTCATTCGCTTAAAAGTACTTCATTAAAAATAATTGATTTTCACCATGTGCGAAACCTTCAAACGGATTAAGCTTCTGGTGGTTGAATCGCAGAAGGATGGTCTACAGATTCCTGTAAAAATTTATTTGGGCAAATGATCGTGAGCGACGCGAGAGCTTTTCAAAGTACGTTAAAAATGCAGATATTTGACCATCCGTCGTCAAATTTCAATTTACGGGTTAGACATATATTTTAGCACGCGCCACATGTCTTGAGCTATATTAAGTTGAAATAGACACAGAGCTGATAATTTCGAAATGTTCTGACCTTATTTGCTGTAAAAGGTAGGTCCAAAAGCCGATTTGACGTGTTTCTGTCACCATTCGCCGCACATAAAGCAGAAGTTTGCTTTTGTTTACACAACGTCCGATGTACATCGCCAACTGTCAGCTTATTTAATGGTCGAATACCATTAATCTATGACCCTCTTTCGACACATATGATCACCACTGCATCTAAGTCAAGAACGGCTAAGTGATTTGTAGATAGTTGCTTGCTTTGCACTACACCAAAATATTACGTTTGATCATCGTTTGATCTATTGCTGTTTGAATCCTTGCTTCCAGCGGTTCCTTGTTTGTTGGTCACGCAATGCTGTCATCCCATTTTAGGGGGTAGGGGTAGGACAATTTCTATCCTAATACGTAAGGCTCCGTAAGGCTTGGAACCACAGGGAGCACAGAATCTTGTTTAGTAGGAAGAGATTAAATTAAGCAATGAAAAGAATGAATAGTTAACCATTACCTGTACACGCCCTGCGTAAATACTGTAACGCTAAACTCGTACCTAGGTCTTTTCGCGCTGTGCAATTATTTTTGGTTTACATATAATACAGTGGGCTACTCTCGGGGGGAGATTGGAGGTGGCCGCTTAATAGAGGTTGGCCGCTTAATAGAGGTTGGTGTACCTTGAATATTTTTTCACTATCGGGTTATAAATTTAGCTAAATTTTTTTACAGGCATGGAGTCAATTCAAGACAATCATGATAGACGTCATTCTCGGAGACCCTGGGGAAGTTATTAGGGGTGGAGAAAAAGTCTAAACGGGTCTTCGCCCGAACTTTTTTCTCACACGTTTAGACTTTTCCCCGCTTCCAATAACTGCCCCTGATCTCCGAGGATGACGCCTATAATGATTGTCTTGAATTGACTCGACTCCATGTTCACTAAGAAATTTATAACCCGATGGTGAAAAAATATTCAAGGTACACCAACCTCTATTAAGCGGCCAACCTCCATTAAGCGGCCACCTCCAATTTCCCCGAGAGTAGCCCACTGTATTATATGGAAACCAAAAATAATTGCACAGCGCGAAAAGACCTAGGTACGAGTTTAGCGTTACAGTATTTACGCAGGGCGTGTACGGGTAATGGTTAACTATTCATTCTTTTCATTGCTTAATTTAATCTCTTCCTACTAAACAAGATTGTGTGCTCCCCTGTGGTTCCAAGCCTTACGGAGCCTTACGTATTAGGATAGAAATTGTCCTACCCCTACCCCCTAAAATGGGATGACAGCATTGCGTGACCAACAAACAAGGAACCGCTGGAAGCAAGGATTCAAACAGCAATAGATCAAACGATGATCAAACGTAATATTTTGGTGTAGTGCAAAACAAGCAACTATCTACAAATCACTTAGCCGTTCTTGACTTAGATGCAGTGGTGATCATATGTGTCGAAAGAGGGTCATAGATTAATGGTATTCGACCATTAAATAAGCTGACAGTTGGCGATGTACATCGGACGTTGTGTAAACAAAAGCAAACTTCTGCTTTATGTGCGGCGAATGGTGACAGAAACACGTCAAATCGGCTTTTGCACCTGCCTTTTACAGCAAATAAGGTTAGAACATCTCGAAATTATCAGCTCTGTGTCTATTTCAACTTAATATAGCTCAAGACATGTGGCGCGTGCTAAAATATATGTCTAACCCGTAAATTGAAATTTGACGACGGATGGTCAAATATCTGCATTTTTAACGTACTTTGAAAAGCTCTCGCGTCGCTCACGATCATTTGCCCAAATAAATTTTTACAGGAATCTGTAGACCATCCTTCTGCGATTCAACCACCAGAAGCTTAATCCGTTTGAAGGTTTCGCACATGGTGAAAATCAATTATTTTTAATGAAGTACTTTTAAGCGAATGAAATACATGTCTTCGAAATTTAATTATTTTGCACCCAACAAAAACCGCAACATTCCCTAAAATCGACCCAGTACACAATTAAACATTGCACAAAAATATTTCAGTGTTTTAAAGACGGAAGAATGATGTGGTTTTGCATGCGAGGCTCTCAAACTTGTTTAATAAAATGATGCGTCAAATGACGATTTTAACGGAATTAGGTAATTTGCATATTTCTTTGAAATTAAAGGATATTTTGCCAAAAAAACCATCCAGTAGTTTTTGTCATACCCTAGCCTATCTACCATAGGAATATGAGCGAAATCGAATTTTCGACCCTTGCCGAGTTATTTTCCATATTTATGGACAGGGACTCTTAAGAATTTTCATAGGTTTGCTCTATTGAAATAAAGAATTTGATCTTAGGAAAATGGTCACATTATCCAGGGAGGATTGATTTACTTTCCGCTGTAATGCTACAGTTTTCCTGGAAATCATTTTGTGCCTCTTATCGTCACGAAGATATGGAAACCTTAAAACCTGCTCAGCCGGATACATTTGATCTTTGCCTCTAGCAAAAAGGTGGTTCATTTGCATCCTATTAAATAACCATTATACTTTTATTGCTTTGCCTCGACGAGAAAAGAATATCTTGACCAAAAATAAACTCGGTGACACGCTAAAATGTATGTGCCATGAATGATACAGCAATATTTAACTCTTTGATTTTATTTTGTTCCATTTATTTTCCAGGACTAGGAGCTTTCTGTCGATAAAAGGAACATGTTCATCTTATTTCTCATCGCTCCATGAAAATAATTTTCAAGCAATTGGTAAACAATTAAAGCTCAGTTTGAAAGTCATTCATTGGACTTTCTTGAATTTTCTCCTTCATTTAGTGGGGGCGTGATATCTAAAATGCAGCTTTCCGGCCATTGCTGGCTAAGAATGCGTCATTTAAAATAAAAAATAGTGTCGCTCTTCCTTTAAAACATTTCCAAAATCACCACACATACTGCTCTACAAAGGCACGCTTTTACACCGGAGGCCTGGAAGGGTAAAATAAGAGAATCTAAAATGAATTAATTATTCTATTTAAAAGGCATTGCCAGTAACAGGCTCAGTTTAAACGACAGTGTAAGCTAAAAAGTACTGTAGTTCTGTTGAAAAGTGTCTGTTTCAAAGCCTAAAGAAATCTACGGAAATAATTTGCTATTTTCCTCCCATGTTGCCTTCCTGTCCCCCTGACGGGTTGAATTGAGAAGAATGGTTTTCAAACTGGTGTGTCTGCTGTTTAGTCTTCAGAACCACGTTAATTTAAAATCAATTTTTGCCATCTAAACCCGCCAAAGTGAGTGCGCTTTAAAAGACATTTTAATGACTTTTGTGGCTTTTGTAATGTATGGGACATGTGCTAATATCAGGAACAGTGAGGAATAATGCGTAGACAGTGGTTTGCTGTAAACGGGATAATCAGAATAAAAAAAAGTCACAAGAAATATAATTTGTAGTCAGACTGAATCCATTGCATATCATGAATGTTTTAGTAAAAATAAAATAAAATATAATGGGTTGTACTAAATGTCAATATTTCTATGTTTTGGAGATCTTTTATCTCCTTGGCGTCATCTGACAAAGAGCCGTAAGCTGCAAGCAAAGCGGAAAGGAAGAGAACAGAGGAAATGAGTGCGTTGTTTAAAACCTCTTCACGCAAAGTTCAGGCTAGGCTCCACCCTCTTTAATTGTTATGACAGTTTTGATTGAATTGATACATTTACTAGTCATTGATAAATTCATATCTTTCACCTTAATGCATTTTTATGCTTCTAACTTTACCTCTATAGAAAACAACTTTTTCATAGTTCCTTTTATTTTTAAAATAAGTATCTGTTTTTCTTTTGTGCTGCGAACTCCTTTAACATAGCATCAAAGCTGTCCCTTAATATATTTTTTGGAAAATAATTAGTTTTTGTGGGGTGGAAAACCACCTTAAATTATCCTATTTAAATGAATTTAAACTGAGCAATATTTAAACTATACTAAACTTCCTGTTGTGATCTACAGAGGAAGTCTTAAAGAGGCTGACATCATTTATGAACACGTGTTGTATTCACCAGTCTGCCTCGATAAACGAACACTTCCTTTTGAAAGCCGTTTTTGCAGGTGGAGATATTTCTGTAGGTCTTTTGTCATCGAAACATTCCAGTCAGTAGAATTTTTTTTTTTACTTCTATTATTTTACCAATTGAAGATCAAACTATCTTGTCTTGAATAAAGCTGGAGTGGAAAAGCACCCATTTGGTGATAATATTTATCTAAATAATTTTCCACTTTCTCGATCGTTTTATGTTCCTTTTAGACCTTCTCGCTTTCTCTGGTCAATTTTGCAAGGAGCAGCCGGCTATATCCACTGTTGAAGAAGAAAGCCCTTAGTCACGCAGTCTTGGAACAAAACGCCTGACAGATTCGGAATTCCTCTCTCGACTCCTCTCTCTTTCAAACACCATAACAACAGTGACACGAGAACATAAGCAACAAACCCGACATTATAAAAACACGCATCATGTTCATTTTCCCAGATCTTCAAACATCGCCTTTAAATCTTTAAATCACATCTTAAAATCCTTAAAATCACACCTTAAAATCCTTAAATCACATCTTTAAAACTTTAAATCACGTCTTACATATACATAAAATCATCTTATATGGAAACTCAGATCGTTATCAAAATACTTTTCGTTTTAAACATGAA
This sequence comes from Orbicella faveolata, assembly GCF_042242905.1. Lineage (NCBI taxonomy): Eukaryota > Metazoa > Cnidaria > Anthozoa > Scleractinia > Merulinidae > Orbicella > Orbicella faveolata. The sequence goes on along the minus strand of NW_028301577.1, from coordinate 17,045,149 downwards.
GACAGCAACTTAAAGTGCGCACTTTAACAAGCCTAAAGTGTGCATTTCTAGAAATTTAAATCGCGTATTTTGAGAAACGTAAATCGTGTCCTTTGAGAAACTTGGAGTGCGTACTTCAAGAAACTAAAAATGCGTACTTTGAGAAACTTAAAGTGCGAACTTAAACAAACCTGAAGAGTGCATTTCTAGAAACTTAAATCGCGTATTCTTAGAAACTTAAATCGCGTACTTTGAGAAACTTGAAGTGCGTACTTCAAGAAACTTAAAATGCCTACTTTAAGAAACTTAAAGTACGCACTTAAACAAACCTAGAGTCCGCATTTCTAGAAACTTAAATCACGTACTTTTAGAAACTTAATGTGCGTACTTTAAGAAACTGACAGTGCGCACTTTAAAAACCCTAAACTGCGTATCTCTAGAAACGTAAAGCGCGCAGGTTTAGAAACTTAAAGTATGTACTTTACCTACTTTTAAGAACATAAAACTCGAACTTAAAGTTTCTCAAAGTGCAAAGTTTAACTTTCAGAAACCTGTGCAACCGTGAGAAATTTAAATTTGCGAATGATTCGAGCTACACAGGACACATTCATTTCAACTCTGTGGACCTTTATAAATAAATGATAATTTGAAGTTTTTATCTAAGGGTCTTTGCCCAGTAATTGATAATGATCCAAGCAAGGCTGGTCATTATTAAGGATTTATTACATGGCATTAAGATCGCCATTTTTCTTGCGGAGCAAAGCAGCCAATTTTGCAAGTGCGGGTAAACTTCCTCGTAAGTTCCATTTTGCAATATATCGGAACACAAAAACTATTGCATTTATTGTGCATGAGCTATAAAAACAAAGCTCAGGAAATAATCACAAAGGCGCCGAAAGAAAAAAGTAAACTGATGCTCAAGATTGATAAAATGAAAACTTTCAGCGGAACAGTCCACTAGCAATCTTGTAGCCTCGGGTATATTACCGCGTCCGGGAATGGCGGGGGGAACATTGAGCATGAGCAGGAGCCATAATCGGGGAGGGAGACCGCAAGTCTCGGGATTCGCGCGCACCTATGATATGGGACAATTTTTCTATTTTTAGAACAAATTGCGCCATCCTGACGTCATATATCCGCGCGGATTCACGCATATGTCAGGGGCTCTCGAGTGGATGTTGTTACGTTGCGTGATCAAATGGTGAGAGTTGAGAGATTCTCTTGAGTATTTTTCACAGCGATGGCAGGGAATAAGGCAGGGAATACGAACCAGGGCGCTTATATGTAGTTTTATGCTCTGAGCTAACGGAAAAGGTGGGTTTTTCAGGGTCGAAAACAAGACTTCAATCTCGCGCTGGGAATGAATAATAAGTTCTGCTCACGCTAGTTGTAAGCTTACGCGTATGCTTAAGAATATAGCAAGAAAACTCTCTACTCTGGTATCGAGTTAATTTGTGAGTTTCTCAGACAATGTTTAATCATAACCAAAACCTGTTTTGATGGTTTCTTATTGTCTCTGCTTGTTTGGTGAGTTTGCAAAAGTTTTTGAAAGGAAAGTCTGACGCGTACAATTAGCTCATTTGCATAGAGCATGCAGCTCTTGCACTTTCAAGTCCGAGTCGGTGTTTTCAATTGTCAACAAATCTTGACAAAGATTTCTTTCGTTATCTTTTGTGCTGAGATGCTGCAACAAATTTCACGAATGCAAAAAAGGCTACTTACATCATGTGTGTTTCTTCAACATAAGCATAGTGAAGTTTTACACTGCGAAAATGAAAATAGACAAGGAGTTTTGATAACTCGATCATCTAAATCGAAATCGTTATTCCAAGTTGATTAAAGAAAGCGTCATCGTAACTTTGCTGATTGTTTCTCCTTTATTCACATATTTTCAGCTTAGCTTTTAATATGTTCTCAAACATTTATCAATTTTAAACATATTTAAAAACTATAGAGCTATTGTTTGAGTTTGATGTACGCTTTCACACGCAAGTGCGGCGAAGTACAATTTGTCATGTTTACTGACTGTACAAAACACGCATCGGCGGGCGCTCTCATTCATCGACAACAGAGAATTTACTGGATTTTTACACGAATAAAACTGAGCAGTACCTACGGACGTAAAGTTATTAAGCCTTGATGAAACATCAAGCGTTGCTTACAATTCAAGTGAAACTCAAACTAGGAATTATTTTGTTTTACTTTTCGGTCGCGATAGACTGACAAATTCCTCGCAAGCGTGTGGCAAGAGGAGCTAGGAAACTATGAAGTCCTGGAGCTCTGCGATATCTAAATATATCCAGCTAGTTTTTTGCTGTGTAATGGAAAAGCTGTTAATCTTCAACATATGTGAAATTTAAAGTGGAGTAATGTACTGCTCATGTAAAAGAAGCATCAGTCGGAACACAACTTGGTCAGCGATATATTTAAGCTTACAGCGGAACATACCTAAATTCGACACTGTCTTACTTCACTCAAACTGGAGCAGCTTACGACGAAAATACTTAAGTAAAATTCCAACAGACGTAAACGCGTTGAGTTGTGGAGCAAAAACATGAAACATTTCGGAATTTCGGACGCCATTTCCCCCGCGCGACATCCGCAAAAATCCTCGCAGCATGTACGCGCGTGTGCCGCAGGTGATGGCGCAATTTGTTCTAAAAATAGAATTATTGTCCCATATCATGGGGACAACCCCAATACTTGAAATGGCGCGCGCTTACGGTCTTCGTTCCCGATTATGGCTCCTGGCATGAGTCAAAATCCCACCCAGTCCCTCCCCAAGATGAAAGTGATATGTCAAGCAAATTCTGAGAAATCTCGCAACCCCATGGAACAAAAGCGATCAGAAAACTGAGATACCTTATCTTGCCCCCCCTTCCCCTCCCCCCCACCAGGGGTCGAGAGTACACAAAGTATACTTAGAGAGATTGTATGGATCGATCAAAAAATTATCTGATTTCCTCCATTTTTTGACTCAAATTCAATTTAATTTCAAATCCATAGAAACTGCGCGCTTCAAGTGATTGAAAACCAAAACAATCAAACTATTTTGTTCTTTATTCATTGTTACTGACGCAAAACTAAACGCACTTATTTGAGTTAGAAAAGCAACGGAGTCGAGAAAACTTGGAGAGAGAAAATAACGATCAAGTCTCAGGCAGTGATAAGCCATAACCAACTATTTTGTTTTCGTTTCCTATGGCAACGATAAGCCATGGACAATTTTGCTTTTAGTTCAGTTTATAATGCCTTTTTTCAAACTATTTTTATAAAACTAGTTTTTAAATTTATTTCGCATTTATTTATTTATTTCACTGACGGGCACGATCTTCCCTTAAAATTCCTCGCGATCAACGTAACAAAACGCGGAAATTTTGTTCAATTTAACCCCACCCCACCCCTCCCATACAGTGCCAAATTCATCACCCTATAAATTTGAAACAGCGTGTGAACTCTCATTTCAACGATGCATTACAAACGCAATATTTACTTTACAAGCACTTAAATTTCACGTTAATTCAGTTACATCTCAATTCATTCGTACTTATTGCATAGAGTGTCGGTTAAGTAAAGTAATTGTCTTCTTCGGATTATCACAGACTCCTTGTTGACCCTCAACATGATTTTTGCGGAAAGAGGAGCAGATAGCGAAGTATGAAAGTGCAACAATAAAATCATCGATATGAGCTCTTTCTTTTTTTTTGCAAAGGGTTAAAAAGTTTGATTAATCTCGACTGAAAATCGCGGTTGTGGTGCCATACACAGTTCACAAGAAAAAGACATTTTTCGGAGTTTTTTTTATGAGCTCATCGAGTACAGAATTCCTTCCGCTCACTTAAAATAGGTTTTAACCACTTGTTTATGATCCTTCCCATCCTTAGTGCTGAAAAGATACAATGACTGTTAGGTCAAACTGCTTTGGCTTCTGAAAAATCTGTCACCCGAAAGGTTGAGAATTCCTATCACTAGCCCCCCATTTTGACCTTCTCTCGATCCACCACTGCATAAAATCATTGTTGAGTAATGTATCGATCAAGTAGAAAGATCAACACCTTCACTGAGCATAATTGTGGCATTTGATTCGTTAATGTGACCAGGGACGGGGGAATTTGATAACGTTGCTCAAAATTTATAGGGTGGTGAATTTGGCACTGTATGGAAAGGGTGGGTGGGGTAGGGTGAAATTGAGCGAAATTTCCGCGTTTTCTTAACGTTGATCAAGAGGAATTCTAAGGGAAAATCATGTCCGTCAGTGACATTGCTGCTGGGGTGAAAGGGTCTGCAAACGCCCTGTGCTTTATTTGAAGTGTAATGGCATTTTCAAGTCACGTAGATTTCTGTTCTTTAAGTGATTTTTCTAAGCACGTGAAGGGCCATTTGATCGCCTAATATGACCCTAAGGTGGGGTATTTGAGCACCATTTTCGGCCCGCGGGATGGGAATTTGCCCCCGAAAATTCAAAATGTAAAATGCATGCAAATGCTGCTCACATGTAAAACTTTTCCTGCCTTTTGCATTCTTTTTGAGAATTACCTTTATATGCGGTATTCCTATGTGCACGCCCCGAGGGAGGAGGGGTAGTTCCTTTTTAAAAAAAGCATACCCAGTTCAAGACTAGAGTGCAAAACCACACCTTATTTATGACCGAAACGGGTCCGCACATATCTACACGGCCCATATGAGGGAGTACCCCCCCCCCGCCAATGTGCACGTTACGTTTTCTCCAGGCTGACATTTTGAATTTTGAAATAAAATTCTTTCCGCTCGCACCCCCAGCGAAGATAAACCCATGCAAAATTTTTTGAACTAAAGTGAAAGCCCAGTGGCATAAAGGTTTTAGTAGTACGGTAATTCTCGAGAGAGAAGGTTTTGGACAAAAGAGCCAGTCTGAAACGAACAAGTGATAAACATTGCGTTACCCGACATCGCGGTAAATGAAAGAAACTCGCAGACTTAAAGGAAAGCTTTACTGAGAGGCTGAGTGGAGATTTTTTCCCCTCAGGTAAGGAACAATTATTTGCTCTAGGACGTATCTTCAAAGAAAGCAGTTTAATGTACTAGTTGGCCGTCCCATAGCAAATGACACGGACTCATCCGGCTACGGTAATTTGCATATCGATGGTGGGAAGGTCATCATCATTTATACTGTTTAAAAGGCCGACTGAAGGTAGATTTTTCCTGAAACAACGGCTAAACCGAGGAAAATCTCATTTAAAATCCACAATCTGACCTGTAGTGGTGGTTGTTTTATTTCTAAGCGTTTGCGGTTCATGTATATTGGTTACAGGTGCGACCGTCGTTAATTATCCTTGTTTATCATCAAAATGGCGAATATTTGGCAAATTCGTGGAGTTCTGTGCGGCGTGCAGTGGAGAATGCGCACACATTTTATTGTATCCATTTTTACATTGATTTTAGTACTTTTGAGTTATCATAGACTTGATCCTAGATCAGGTCACACATTTGCGAAAATAGCTTTTAGCTTTTGGAACGTTACGCTTCACACATTCCGGAGTTCGGCAGGAGATATTTTAAAAAACTCATAACTCCGTCGAACGTTGACAGAATTTAATTGTTAAATCTTTAAAGTATTGAAAAAAGGTGAAACTTTTGCATGTAAAAAATTCAGCTTGTTGGAATAAAAAACTGTGTTTTTGCAGCGTCGGACATTTGTTTATGTAATAGGACTACATGCAGTCCAATTTGGAAATAACTGGATGAGGAAAATTCCGAGGACTGCCAAATTAGACGAGGCCGTAGGGCGAGTCCAATTTGGCAGTCAGAGGGATTTTTCTCGCCCAATTATTTCCAAATTGGATAAGCATGTAGTCCTATTACCCATTAATTATATGGCACCCAGAAACAGATGAACGAGGCAAATATCAAACCTCAAGCTTTCTCACTTCGCTTCGCTCAGCACGCCACAAGTCAAACACTTTAACCCAGGTTTTTGTGCTTCTTTGAGTGTTGTTGTTATGATTATTCTCCGTCATCTCGAGTAAATCAGTAGGATCTATCTCTGGATACCTAGCTGAAGACTCACCAATCATTGGAGAGCTTTTTGATACCATGGTTGTAGCATCAAGTGATAGAGTGGTTACAACGACCCATCAAAATCTAACTGCTGGAAACTGTTTTGAGCCACCTTAATGACAACACGCCCATTATTTTAAATTAATGTCCTCCTACTGCTGCGATGGAATTAGCTGCAAAGAGTGACGACTTCTAGATCTCATTAAATTCTCTGGTTTTAATGCCTGGGTCTTAATGGCTGCAAATCGACGCCAATTTACTTCCAGTGAGAAAGTATTCCAAATAGACATTTATATTAAAAAAATAACTTGATAGAAACACAGAACTAGCACCAGCTGCTGACCTGGATGATGGTGCGAGCAAGTACAACTTTCATTTTGATAGTCGAATTAAACGAACGATTTTTCCTTTCTTTTTCTTACAGGATTTTCGAAAAGAAATAGAAAACATTTTCTCCCTGTTTCTATCGAGTTTTAAAAAAACACAGTCGTGTATAACGCTGTATTTACGGCGTATCGACCTTTTCCAATAAAATGCGTCGTTTGCCATCACCTCTCTCTCGTGACACTGGATCAGCGGGTTGGGCGAAAGATAAATACGTCCATGTTTCGACGTGCGGAAGGACTGCTATTCTGTAGCGCGATCTCGTGATCGACTTCAAAAGTTGTTTGAAAGCGTTGACGTGAATGATTTAAATATCAGAGCTACTTTCGAATGTATTAAACAAAAATGAAGGAAAATCAAGAAATAAAGGACTTAAAAGAGAATAGACCTTGAATCAGGCTGTTTTTTTACTCTATCAAAAAACATTGGGTCGGCCAAGCAACCCGTTTGCAAAATAAGTTATTTTCTTGTTTCTTTTTTAGCTTGTTGAACTTTTTCTATATTAATGTTCTCGGATTCCCGCTAAAAAAGTACAAATGAAGTAAGCACGTTCAATTAAATATTTTTACAGAATTCTCTTACCTTCGTGTTTTTGTAGCGTTCTTTCCGCGGCGTACAGTACCTGAAGCAAGAATTGTGTCAAGATATTCACTATTATTTACCTAATGCAACTATTTCAGGTAACGAATAATAAATATATGATTTTTGCTTCTCCTTTCCAGCCTGAAGCTGTTGACATAATTTTAATTAACAGAGGTGACGAAGACATTTCTCAATGACTATTTACACGTTTTATTGAAATTACGTTTTGCAAGCCACGTAGTTTAGCTTCTTTACCGACACGGATGTTTGTCTGATGGCCGGGCTAGTTAACGAATCATCACCGCGCCCTTTTGCTGACTTTTCTTTTTTACAAAATCCTATTATGTTGTTTCTTGCAATAAATATTTTGTTCAGGCTCCCTTTCAAGAAAGCAAGCTTAGGTTCCCATTTCACCCGCGTAAAAAAATACCTTCTTTCGACCGATGGCATTCAGTTTCATTGTTTACAAAACAATCGGAAGCTTGCAGCTGACCCTATCCTTTAAAAATTTCGCGGTCGTTCGCGAAAACGAGACGAGATAGAGGTGAAATTCCGACTCCATCCATAAGGAACATTTTCGTTTTTGGATCAACCAGGTGTATCTCAGTAACTTCAGTAATCATAGATTATAATTTTGAGAAAGCGTACTGATAGTCTTTCTGTAACCATACAGCGCAGCCGAAACAAAGGCTGGCAGAATTTCCGATGCCCAAATGTCACGGAAGATGTCAATTAACAGATTTACACTGAATATGTCGAATTCAAGATTGAACATCGAATCTATTATTTCAATTGGCCTGACGGTTTTACTCTGGACTGGGCGCACGAGTTATCTACTCGCATCTGAATGGCTTATAAGTAATGAGATTGAGTGGACTACATCAGAGCTTGCACTTGCACCGAATCGTGAAATAATCCCTATAATCTGGAGGTTTTCTTTTTCGTGACTATTTTGGTATATTTACAGTCTAGAAAGGCAAAAGATTCATTCTCGAGTTTGTGCAAACAAAACAAAATAAATAAATAAAAAATCTGCTTTCCCAGGCTATAAGGAGGGCCTCAATGCCTCCGACGGTTGATATTAAAAAAAAATAGCTCTGACGGTTAAACTTTCGACTGTTTGTAGGTTGACTGTCAACGTTTAGTGATAATGGGTATATAAGGATAAAATTCCGCCGGAATATTGAAGCTCAATGTTTACCGTTGTCTTTTTGGCTGTTTTAATATGTCATAGATAAACAGGTCACTCTTGAATGTGAAGGAATACAGATGTATATTCAACGATGCAAGATTACGTGGTAGTCGATGGTAAGGCTAACTAAATACAGAAGTACCAAAACTTAAGGGGGTATGATACCCTAAAATATGGCGATGTTCATGAAAAATTCAATTTCTTGGAAATACCAGACTTAAGACCCTTGAGGACTTGTCAAAAAAACTCTGAAACGATCTTGCCGAATTTTCTTCGAGATGAGTGTGAAATTTAAGGAAGGTACACAGTGGTATAAGTTTTTTCACGTAGCAACGGCCATAGCAACGACTGTTTGCTATACGAACGTGACCAAAAATATAGTTTAGTTTTAACAAATATGAACGAAACTATTTAGACATGGACAACTCTATTGGTATGATTGGTTGTGAAAAGCTTTGCCATCACAGGCTAATTCATTTCCCTTATGAAAAGGAATATTTCCCACAACTGCGGTAACTTTTTACAAAATAGAACAACCATTGCACCCCCTCCCCCGAGATCCAATCTGCACACCCCCCCTCGCTATTTGTGGCTTGTTATATGCTTAATTCTTCGTGTAAGAAACTTAACGTGCATTTTTCTCAAAAGTTTACTTTTGTACCGACTGACTTCGCGCCAACATTTCTACTTTGCAAGGTTTTTAAGTAGAATTTCCGAAACTTGGGCTCATCAAAGACCAATAGTGTCGTGATGTTATAAACCTAAAAGATCGTAACATTTTAACGTCTGTCACGTGACATGAGATGATTTGTCCACTGGGTGTGGTAAAAAGTAAGGTTATTTCCAAATAAAGCTTGTAGAAAGCACTGAAAATAAGAGTTAACTGTCAAAACTTAGGTTCATTGCACAGAACAAAACAGAAACTTACACGATATGCTTATTTGACAGTCAAATCTTGTTTTGTAAAAGAGCAGGAAGTGTTGGCGTCAATACTGTAAAACACTACCTCAAAAGGCTGTGGCTGGTTTCCATAGCAACCATTTTGAGTAAAACTCTAGAAATTTAATTTCTCTTCTTGAGTGCGATAGCACACAATTGATCTTTCTTCACCATATTTAAACAAACTTTTTGGTCCATTTGAGGGTACCATACCACCTTAAATATGATGGAGGATCGGGCCCGAAACGTAATGTTATATATTTGACTTTAAGGCACAATTTTATTTACAATTTATAACTTTTGAACTAAATGGTAGTGCGTTAATTTGTGAAGACAGCGACCGGTTTTAATATTGTGAACTGTGGCATATACGCCCTGTGCTTACACAAGTACGTAAGTAGTTTTGTATGGGCTTATAAACAGCGGGGCCTAAATCAGGGGGAGGGTTGTTATAAGTGGAATGAAAAAAACGCTTTGGAAATGAGCTGAGTGTTGACTAGTTTTTCATTTAAGGTTTTTTAATTAAACTTCAAAACATAAAATCAATCAAATTCATTTCATTTTAAACTAGACATGCTGTCGGAGGGTCTTAAAGTCGGAAATAATTTTTTTGTTTACAGATTGATAGGTCTATCGGTAACCGCGAGGTGGGCGTATAAGAGTTAAGGGTATATCATGCTATTACTAATTAGCGCGAGTTTTGCAACCGCAAGTGTTTCTAGACAGATAACTTCATAATGAAAAATGCACCTGGTCTTATGATCGATGTTGGAGGTATGCGTTTTATCTCGTTTGAGGTGGAGCGGCAAAGCCCGTTACTCTCTTCTACCCGAAGGGTAGCGTTTTACCATGTTTTAATCTGAAATGAAGTTGTGGCATAGGGTCTCCTCATCTTCCAGTGTTAAAATCCGGCTCAAACAAAGAGTTAAAAAACGAAGTATATTAAAACATTCAAACGACAAAAATCGAATTGCCGCCTTTGTATGCTAGCGTTCATGTCTAAAAACGGGTGTGGAAATTATAAAGAAAAATAACTCATTTTAAAACCTCATAACTCTATTTCAGTAAGACAGCGCCTCTTCCCGAAAGACCGAGATATCATTGTTTTCTCTCATTTTGTAAGCCTTCTGTCCACATATTTTTTCCGGATGAACACAGCTCCAAAAAAAAAAACACTACCAAAGGATACTGGGGATTGATAACATAACATGACCTTAGATTCAGCTGATTAAATATTTGAGGAGGACAAAATAGGTTTTTATCTTGCATGTTTGTCTGAGTTGAAGACTCACCTCTGCCGGTTTCAATCTGCCGTGTTTCACAATACCACTTTATAACCTACTTTCTATACAGAATAAAACCGCTAAGAGCTGTACAGGTTCTGCCGCGCAGGACTAAAACCGCTGTTACCGTTACAGTAGAGGATAACTGTCACACTACCGTACAACCACTGCACAACTGAAAACTGAGGGCCGCACAAGAGGTGTAAAAGGCCGTAGCATTATCAAAAATTATGCTATTCGTGAAGTTTACTTACAACTCGTGTTTAACATCGCAATTGTGGACTAAACTTTAGCTCAGTGACGTGTACTGGAAGTCAACAAGTAGATCCATTAAATACAACTTTGCCTTTTTGACGCCGCCAGCCTACGTCCACTAGCTGCTTGATAAATTTTTGTCATGGCCATCTCTCCAGGATAAATGTTGTGATAAAAAAACGCTCAAGAAAGTTCTTTTTAGCTTGAATATTAAGCGTAACTGAAGAATTTGAGCATTGGAAATCATTTTCAACAACTTAAGATTGTTTTGTTTCACAAAAAGCGGAAGATCACGTCTGCACGTTCAATTGCTTGCGCCTTTTACCTTGCCTACTATCTATTACAAATGTGTTTTACAACATATTAAATTGCCTTTTCAGTTTACAGCTGCTTCCACAGTTGCAAAATATATACTAAGTTGTTTTAATGCTTAATCCCAGTGGATGTTACTTTAAGACATGTCTGAGGTGGAATCATAATCCAAATATTATTGTATTCAGAGCCATTCGGTCACATGGCCCTTTTGGAAGCGACTAATTCAGCTCTCGTGGGCACTGCATCGACACTGCAGGTTTCGGGTGGCTTGGTTTTAACACCACAGCAAACTAAAAAGTGGGCGGAGAAGCTCTTAAACCAAAGGAAGTTGAGTGATGTGTAATATAGAGTGATGATGTTGTTAAAGAATAGCTGCATCGCGATAATAAACTCTTATTTTCAGGCTCCTTTAGACAGTACACCAGTAATATTTTTCTGTTCAGTACTGAACCTGGAGTTATAATGCAAAAAACTAATCATAAATCGAAAAATATATCTTTTTAAATATCTCCGGCTTTGCCGGTGAAAGAGTAATCTTAGATCAATTAAAATCAGTTAATGACAAAAAGCTATAGTCTAGCTAGAAAGACCATTATGTAATGAAAAATATTCACCAATGCCGTCGTGCTAGCAATATACTTCTTGCCATTCACAAGTTGACAAACTTGCCGAAATGTCAGAGCAGGTAATTACTCTCAGTAAAAAGCGGGCTTTTTATGAAAAGGCCAAAGCAAAGCTGTCAATACAATCTAAGCTAAGAACCGCTTCCTGCGCTTCTGTGGGATATATTACTGATTATGGTATTTTAGGATGATGCGGTGCTGATTTCGTGCATGATCAATTCGCTCATGAAGGCACTGCGTTACGAGCCATTACTGATCTAAACTTAAACTTCCAGCTACATCTATCACTCTTGGCTATTCACAGACAGAGTTTCATCACCCTCGCGTTTCTTTGCAAGCAACAACAATGAATTGAATTTGACTCAATACATTTTACGGCAACGTTGATCTCCACACAAGCCCCAAGAAACAACAAGTGAACCGTTCCTGACACTCCACGAATTTACAAATTCGTCGAAATAACAGACAAAATAGACTGTCAGTGGCTTCAATAGAAACAGTAAACAACCTTTTACCACGACCCGCCCACAGTGTGAATGTTTAATTCTGGTTTGATGCGATGTCATGAGCTCGTTTACTTATCTAAAGCTGAAATTTCTACCTATATGACGTGTAATTAGTTTCTGTCTCAGTCGTCTGATTCACCCTCGCCTGGTCAAGTAGCAACAATGAATGCGACTCAATACGGCTTCAACTTCTACACAGAAGCGTCAGGAAATACAACGAAAGTCTTCCAGGAACCAAATGGCTTGAAAAATTTTCGTCTAACGTTGATTGCGATGGTGATTTTTAGCAGCGTCGTAGGTAACTTTATGGTTTGTAAAACTGTATGGAAGATATCGTATCGTAAACCTTTCTCCTACGATTTAGTAGCAAACGTAGCTGTAGCCGAGTTAATCAACTCATTGTGTATATCCATCATCGTGTTTTACGAAGAAAAGGGCACCTGGACTCTTGGAAAAACAGCCTGCGTCTTGACCAATCCGCTTCTTGTGCTTACCATGTGTGTGATAACCAATTCGTTGGCTATCATCGCGGTTTACCGCTACCGAGCTACACTCAACAAAACAAGACCATCTGGTCTCGTGAAGGCGCTCATAATTGCTGGAGTGTGGCTAATGGCCCTCACAATAACACTGCCACTTTTTGTCACGCGTAGACTAGTACGATATTCGACAGGGGACTTCGAATGCCGGTCATACTTCCCTGGGGACAAAAAATCTGACACCCCTGGTTATAACAAATACACCATAGTGCGGCTTATTTTCACGTTCGCTGTGCCCTACTGTGTTATCCTGTCGGCTTACATAGCCTTGGCCATCAAATTGAAGTTGTTTGTTCGTAAAAAAGAAAATAATCAGATCGACATGAGCTCATTTATATCTTCCGCCGCAAATGCAGCTGAACATGTGCAAGCCGATAATGCAAATGCCAGTCCAAACTCCAGTCCACGGCTGGCGGATGGAAGACCAAATATCAAGCCGGAAGCGCAAACACTTCATCTGGAAGGGAACATTAAAAATAAGCGAAGGAAAAGACAACTAACCGTCCAAAAAGCTGAACATCAGTTATTGAGAATGATTTTTGTAATAATCTTAATATTTGTGGTTTGTTACACTCCATATCAGGTCATGTTCCTGTGGGAGTACTTCGGAGGAATCGAAAACTGGAAATTTTATTATCACCAACTCTTGCGCGATTACTTGTTTATTCTCAAATGTTTACCGAGCGCTGTTCACCCGATTTGTTACGGTGCTATGAACAGCACATTTGCCAGAGCGTTTTCAAGAATCTTCACGTGTTGGTGTTAAAAGGTTCCAGAACGAAAGGGTGGATTTTAGCTTATTAGTTGCTTATGCATAGGACCACAATAGGGGTTAGACCTGGATCAACCATTAGCAACTTGTGACAATATACGACATGTAGACAAGTTTTATGAGCCACAAGCAAGTTTGAGGCCTTCCCGATGCCATGCAATTTAAGAGGTTGATGTACAGTTAGCTCTACAAAGACTCTATTTCATCATTATGAAGCGTATAAGTGTTAATCCCCCCCACCCCCCATGTAGATTTTATTACCACTCGGAAATTCCAGGACGGTCAAGAAATATTCAATCTTGTGAAGCAAATGCTGCTCACTAGGACAGTTTGAGTCGCTTTCAACGCCTTTTTTCCTTCACGAAAATATTTACCCAGCGCACTGGGAACAATCCGCCGGAGAACTGAGCACATCTCTAAACATTGCTTAATAAGAGGGATTATCTTCACACTATCTTCTGTGAATTGATATGTTTCCGAAACCGAGTTATCTAACTATTTCTGTGATTTATTTACTTGCACTAGCGTGACAAAGTATTATTAAACATTAATCATAAACATATTCTAAACAATTATTGGACGTGGGTTTTGTGTGATATCCAGAATAATCAAGGTCGAGGTAGGGGTTATCAGCCGAAGCCGAAGGCTGAGGCTGATGACCCTTACCGAGGGTTACCATTTTATTATACATTTATCGAAAAAAAAAAATGGAAGTCATGTTTTTGCTTCTTCACTGACGCCAAGCAAAACAAAGCGCGCGAACTTGACATGATTTTCCTTAGGAATCATGCTCCGCGGTCATACATGAGATGATTACCCGTGACCTTGAGTGTCCTTGACATGATTATTGTATAATCTCCAGAGATGACGTCACAAGCGCTGATTTCGAAAATTCACTGTACGCTTTCGGCCAATCAGAAAATAGAAAGTGAGTTCGATGTATAATAATACTTGTTATTATACATATCGTTTCGGTAAGGGTTATCAGCCTCAGCCTTCGGCTTTGGCTGATAACCCCTACCTCGACCTTGATTATTCTGGATATCACAAAAACCTGATCCAATAATTGTTTATTATCTATTTTAAGCACCTTAACCATTTACTGTAATTTACTTGTGGTGTAATGTGTGTTATTTTGACCGTAACAACTTCATTATTTAGTCAGCATTCCACATTACTGAGTATTGAATGGAAACCCGAACAGACACACTGAAAGAGAGAGACGTCATAAATCTCCGCTAAGTAATCCTTTATGTCGTGCTTGTGTAGAATCCTTGGAACTGCTAATGGCAGTGATTGTATCGATTGAGACATATACATAGTTTCAGCTAGTTTAAATGCCTTGACCGGTTTGAACCGACCGTTAGACTTCACTAAACTGTTTGGCGTTTTCATGTACAGTGAACGTTGAATGGAACATGAACATATTACAGTCAAAATGTGTCAAGTGTTCCGTCCAAATAACGATGATGGCTTTTATTATTGATTCAGAGCGGATTTGATTGTAGGGTTGGAATTTTGAAAGTTGAACTGAATAGTGCCACAATCATTCAACCGTGGCTTCCACTCAAATATGGAATGCTTACTGGATTATGCACAGACTGATCACTTTAGTAACAGTCTGCATGACATTTCAAATGATAATCACATACACTGAATCACATGGCGTTTGGAACGCCAATATTTTTTAACAGTCACTTTTAAAGCAGCATTCATCATACTTACTCAGCTATCGCGAGTTGCTAAGGGAGAACTATTCCATAAATCGATCTGAAATTGTCCAGCTGTTTCGAACTGTACAGTCAGTTACAATTCTCCACAATTTTTCCTTCATGGTTGCCTTGATCAGGCATAGATTTGTCATCCGGTCCTCCTTAGGCTTGACGTGAGCGATCCCCTGTTTCACATTAGGATGCACTTTGTCTTTAATCCAATCAAAGTTCGATACATTGATAATGTTTGCCATGATTGAAAACCAAGAATACAAGGGGATCTGAGGTTTCAGGGGGCTATGTTTGCTGCTCAAAAACATTGGTGTCAAATTAGTTTTGTTATTTAAATTTAGCAACCATTAAACAGAAGAAGCTTTTGATTCAGAAGCCAAGGTGAGAACAGCTGCTCAAACAATTACATGGTGTTTTGTACAAGGCTGCCATAAGGAAAAAAATGACATATTTCCACTGATTTAAATTTACTATAAATTATAGTTACCAGCTTAAAGGAAGTGACATGGGGAAATGAAAGTGAGATTTGGACTGCAAAATCTAATCTAGAGACTTCCTCGAGACTTCCAATTCATCAAACTTTTTCGGCAAGTAGTGAGCAATAGGCTAGATGACACAAACAAAGCAAACTGAATAATCATGTTCATGGCCACGCATCAAGCTGACGTTTATTACATCGATAGTAGTTAATTGATGAGGACTGATACACATAGGTCCGCAATTCGTACATATGCCTACTTCGCTTTCTCGAAATGAGGGTTTCCAATGCACATAAACTTGACTAATAACCAGCCGCTATTTCTCTGGTCACAAAACTATACACAGTTTATCCAAAGTGGTCTGGAGCGAGAGCAATTACGTGCTGGGCCCCTTGGCTTGATTGCCTATTTATTTTTCAACCAGAAAACTGACGACTGGGTTCGAGTTAGGTATCGTACAGCTGGTGAACAAGTTCAAGATAAATAGGCCGTTTCCGAGTTGCCCGTTTGCCACTGTGTCAAAACGAGTCTTTCTGCGAAACCATTCATATGAAAATGAGTTGCGTCTACATATTCATTTTCATGCAAATCAAACCGTATAAAAGGTTTTGCGACAAGACTCGTTTTGAAACAGAGGCACAAGGCAACTTGGAAATTGCTTTTTGCAAACACCTATTTGTATTTAGCCCGAGTAAGGCATATGGCAGGCTAAAACGAGGAACGATCCGGTACTGAGGTGCTTCAAGAAGATGAAGCTGTTCAGTCTTCAACGCTTTTACTTTTCTTTAAGTACAATAACAAATAATTACTTCCAACCACTAAGGATTGCAACTATATCGAATCTATAGCTACAACTAACATTTACCGGTGAATAGTAAATATCATAACACCCTAGTCATTGAAATCTTTGTGTTAAGCTTTTTGGAAAGCTATCCTTAATGGGTCTATCTAACGAGAAGAGTCAGTTGAATGACTCTAAACGACAGCCAATTGAAAATGTTAAAAACAATATTGCAAAAATTGAAACAAAATCATCGAAATACTATAATTTCCATAATAATAAAATGAAACGTCTTCTGGAGACCCAAGTCAACCGAAGTAATAAACCCCACAGTTTCACTTTGTTCTCATATAACTTAGTGAAAAACGTTCAAGCATGAGTTTTTCAGTAGTAAACAAAGATGTTTGGGTTAAAAACGTCTTCAGCGATAGCAAATATGCCAACCGAGAACTATTGACGTTTGGAAAATTTAAATTAAAAAAAACAATGTTTGTAAACAAATATTTTCCCTATGGTTTGAATGTAAAACTAGGACGAAGAATTATTTTGTGCCTCGACAGGAAATCATTCTGATAAAAGCTTTCCGATAAAACTTGCTCATCATTCCATAAAACACAGGATGCAAGGCGCTTGGCAAGCAGGTCAGAATAAAAACAAACCTGGTAAAAGTGAAACGATGCTGCCAGACTAAAAACGCCTCCACTTTAAATTCACGCAAAAGGAACTGAACTTGGAAAGGAATGTAGCACACAACAAAAATCAACACAATGACAAATACCATTCTCAGCAAGTCACTCTCTAGTTCAAAGTTACTTTTGTTGTTTCTCGTCAATTCATTTTAATTACGCAATAGATTGTGGGTGTTTTCGTTGTTACCTTCTTCAGAATTTCCACGGAGAGCGTTATTCATTTTTTCTGTTTTTCTCTCCACCGTTTCTGTCTTATCATTGATTGCAATGTCGACGAGCTCTATTTTTTCTTGGTTCATGTCCTCTACACACGTGGAGAGTTGAACCGCTGTAAGGGATTTGCTTTGTGCGTCTCGAAGTCTCTCGATGACAAATATGTGCTCCCTGAGTTTTTTGCTCACCAAAGCATAGGATATCGCCATTATGACAAGTGGCATGGCAAAGTTGATCACAAACAGAACGACTGTATAAGCATCTTGGTAGTGTGCATAGCCTTCTGGAAATATTTCTTCGCACGGATGAATCTCGCAGTTGTCACCGTACGAATTCACAACACGGAGAACTGATGCGGGGACCGTTAGCCCGATAGACCCCACCCATGTGACAATTATAAGACAACAGATTTTTCGAGGAGTTGGTTTGGCGACCAGTGGTTTGACGAGGAGAAGACAGCGATAAAATGAAAGAATGGCTAATGTTGTTGTGATAACCAGCACACTTGTCATTTGTAAAGGATCCAGAATCTTGCACATAACGTATCCCAGCTTCCAAGAAAATGGCGGCTCGTCGGCGTGGATTGTGAAGACCGTAGAAACCGTGCTGAGAATTTCAGCGAAAGCCAAGTTGCTGACTAACTAATGTGCAAACGGTTTAGTTCCAGGCTGCCTCCAGACTGCTCGACACACTACAAAGTTTCCAACCAGAGAGAGCACTGCTATCAGGCTGAACAAGACTGTTCGAATAATCCGTGATACTTGAGGTTCAGGAACGTATAAAGATGAAGTGCTGTTGGTGGCACCGGCAGCTGTTTGGTTGACACTGTCCCTAAAGCATGACATGACTTCAGCGATGACTTCTTGTCTTCGGCTGAAAACCTTTTCGCCTGGTTGAAGGCTTGAACGTTAAGAAAGAAAAAAGGAGCTATTTCAGATCTTGTGGAGATTGTGTGGAGCGAACTTCGTTTTTCTTTCCGAAAAATAAATCAAGCGATCCCAGTGTGAGTAATAATTGTACCCGTTGCATTAGCTTTTTACTCTTAGCATTGGGAAGCCCACCCATTTGCGGTCATTTAATTCCCATTTCGAAATCAATTTCGCATTATAGATTAGCATAATGTCTTTGGGTAAAGGTGACAAACCAAAGAATCGATTAGAGAAAAATGTTGCAATGACCACTATGAAAACGATTAGCTGCAAACGTTATTTTACATATACTTTTTTTTACATCTCGGAATACAAACCAGATAACTCAGTTTTTGATCCAGTCTTCAATCATTTGAGTCCCTAATTCAGGTGATTTAAACACGTTTAACATCACAGCCAAAAGAGTTAATTAAAATACTGCGGCCTCATGGTCGATCTCACGGAAGGACAACTGCAGGGTGTGATACGAGAAATATCTTACCATTGTTGGAGCTTGTTACACCATATGCATTAGAAGCCTGGCCAAAATAAAGTCATCTACTATCTGAAGTACTTCTTTCTGTCTGATTTTACAAGCTTTTTAGGAACAACCCTGAGAAATCTGGAACAAGGTCGGCCGTCAATGAAAGAAATCTAGAATATGGTCGGAAAAGTTCAAATAAGCCGATTAGCGGCTGGGAGAGCTGCGAAAACCTGCTTGTGTCTCATTGTGTAGACTGACTAAATTCAATGAAAGGGCGCAATGCAAAAACTTTAGACGTCTTATTGATACAGAATCTTACGTTTTAAAATGAAATAGAAACTTAAGTCGCATTCGTGTTAAGAATGAGAGGACAGAAAAGTGTGTCAAGCAACAGCGACCAAGAAAAGCCAAGAATTAATTCACACTTCCTACAGCGTTTTGTTTTCTGTCATTGTCTTTTTCGAAGAAAACAGAAAATTATCTCATTTGTAAAATACTGATCTCCTGGCAACATCGTTAACAGGAGGAAAACTCATTTTCTCACCATCGATCGTTTTTTGTTTTGTTTTTACACTCTTTTTGATGTGTCCGTTATCTACAACTGGCAGACTGTTGACGACGGATTTTTGATAGACTGTGAATTACTTACCGGTGTTTTCTTTTTTCTTTATTTTTTTGAATTACAGGCGAGTTTTTCATTATCATTTTATGCCTTTAAATCGTTTCTACGTGGTTTTGTTCCGTGTTTTGCCGTGTACATGTCATATAATTTGGGACATTCGGGTCCTTTTAGTCGACGAACTAATTGCAGGTTATGAATTGGTAATGATTATAATGACACCAAGCACGTAAATGGTAATATTATCTACCATTTAGAGCTTCATTGTGTAAGAAAAAAATCGCCAGGTTAATATTGGCCAGATATGCTGACGAAAAGGAAAAACAACTTGTTACTATTTTTTGTTACCATCTCAATGCTTTATTAGGACGTGACCGGCTTCATTTGCCTTTGAATTTTACATTCTACGTCTCTTATTTAAATTCCTACTTACTAATTAAAGCAAAAAGCAAGTTTCATTACCTACTAATCTTGAATTTAGATGACTGGTTTATTGAATAGGACCAAAAATATACATCAAGCAACCAGGGAATGCTTATTGGCGGTTAACAAAAAAGGATACATATACTGACTTGTTAAACGAAACTCTAAGGTGACCATTCACCTAACATTGCAATCAAGTTATGATCTTACGCTGAGTAAATACTGAAAAAAGAACCCTTCGTTTTTCTTGTAAAATGTAATCGTCTTGGTGAGTTTTTTTTTTTTTTTTTTTTTTTTTAAATTTTGGCTTATTTTCACTTCGCACGTGGTCATTTTTTACTGGCTTTTACTGTGTCTCGTACAATTAGGACCAGACGTATAATTAAGCCCTGCATGGCAAGCTTAAATAAGTGTTGGTCAAATTAATTCAAGGATTATTAATGCGGAAAGTTCTAAGAGATTCCATAAACATGCGGTCTGTGTATTGAGTGCCCTAAAGGACGAAACGAAAACGTGTAACGAAAAGATGCGAACTCGATGGCAAAAGGAATACTGCTGACTAGTTTATAATGGAAAACAACTGCCGGAGTAAAGCGAATAAAAGATTTCCTAGATATGCACAAATTTCATGCAGGTGCTTTTCTGAATATCTTAATCTGTATCATTCCAAATAGATAAATGAGCTATTATCTCTTGGAAGAAGAGTTCTGTACGGACGTTTTCACCTCTTATTTCAAGCGAGATTTACGCTTGTCTCTAGTGCACCCTTCGTGTTTCCAATCGGTGATATCGCAAAAGAAAGTTTAAGTTATTAAACCGAGGCCGATTACTAGTCGATCTAAATCTTGCCTCGACTCAAAGTCAACTTAAGACTCAAAAGACTGAGCAACTCGAAATGGCTAGAGTTCTCACCATTACAGTAAATTTGAACCGTACTCTTTCGATTCCAGGCTCTCGTTGACGGACCTACGCGCGGTCTTTGTTGTGTTCAGTAAGAAATCATGTTATCAATCGTACACAAGTCCGGCGTTGATTTCTTCAACTCATATTCACCGCTGAAATGTCAGCAATTGCTTTTATAGAAGCAATATAGTGTCTACTTTTTATGTGAATACTGCTCTGTGCCAATAATTTCCCGCACAAGCGAGAAGTAAGCGATCTTACATTACTTGGCTTCACACTAGAGCTTGTAAGTATAATCTAAGCGCACTTGGAACCTACTTTGAGTGTGAAGGGGTAAAATGTACTTACTTGAACTTTACGGCTTAGTGACCATGGAAACGTTCGTAGTTCAAAGAAGCCGAAGTGCTTCGCCAAGTATGGTCCACACCGCACTTGAGAACACACTTGACCAATAGGATATGGAAGCCAATTGAAAGCGATGTGCAGCGTTGCCATAATTCTGATAATCCGACCGATAAACAACTTGCTTGAATTTAATTTTCAGAGACAGCCTAAATCATCGCTTTTTATATCATCCAACACCAAATAATAATAATAATAAAATTCCAGCAAGAAAAATATTCTTTGTTCTTTTTTATATTAGTTTTAACTTCATACGCTAATAAATCATTAATTTCTTTTCCAAAACAAGTTGGACGTACGGTGAGGCAGTCTTTAATTTATTCCAACGTGTAACCTAAACTATACCGAGGATTTTACGAGCAAAAGTCGTTGTATAAAATCAAAAAAGACCATTCTCTAGAAATGCAAAATACAAAATGCTCTTCTGTAAATTAAAAACCAGCTGCTGTTTCAAGTTTCAACCAGGTCATTTCTTTAAACCCGAACAACTCTGTTGAACATCACACACTAAATTGCATTTTCTCGGTTAGCTAAAGCAAGAATAAAGCCCCAGGACAATTTATTTACGAAAACCGCTTGTTGTTGAGCCATTCTAGAGAAATACAGTAGCTGCCGTTTGTTCCTTTGTGTTGCTGCTATTGCTGTTTTGCTCTTTAGCAAGCCAACAGCATTTCTTCCCGATTTTACTGCCGAACAATCGCATTTGTGATATGTATGACTGATTTTACTGCGAAAGCGCTTCAAGTAATATTCTTGGTTTTCATGTGACGTAGTCATAATCCAAAATTAGAAATTATCCTTCCTTCTGAGGTTTTAGTTTCATCAGATAAAAGACCCTGTAGGAACGTGACGTTTGGCAATGTTTTAGCTCGACAGAGTTCTTCTTTTTGTAACAGAGCACTCCAAGCTTTTGCGTTGCGTGACATGAAAATGGCGGCCAGAAAAGACTGTCGCGTAGGTCAAAAGACGAGTTATCGCTTTAGTTTTTGTTAAATAAACGGTGCCTGCACTAGAAGAAGTATTTATTTCAATGTGTCGGAGCACTAGAGTAAAAATGTTCGTTTCAATAGCAAAACTCAAGGACGGATGTTTTTGTTATTTTACGGTCGCCATGTTTGTGCCCCTCCGAAGGGCACAAACATGGCGTCTCCATACAAAGCTCTATAAATTTGGATGACACGCTTCTGCGAATAACGGGCGAATGAAAAACAGCAGAAACCTGATTCTTGGCGAGGTTGTTTATATAGCAATCATCTATCATATCCTAGATTCTTGAATTTATTTATTGAATGGTTACGATTTTTAGTTTTGATCACATGACTGGTGAAAACCAAGAATACTTTTTCATCGGGTGTGAAGCCAAGTTTTCTAAAATGCGACTCACATTTTCAAGCGCACTTGAGTCAAGTGCTTACTTGAAACTAACTTAACTTCTAGTGTGAAGCCAAGTATTAACTTTGAATTATGTTTATATTTGTTGCAGTGACGTCTTCTCCTTCGTCAAAATGTTCCATATCCAGCATATCTATTTCTAACCTCCCAGTCAGCTCGTTGAGTACATAAACCAAGTTTACATTCCCTTTACATTTACCATCAGTTTGTCAAAACCGGTATATTGTGAGGGTAAGCGTAAGCTCAGCCCATAGGTCGGCGAATTTGGAAAATCGCCCATTATTACGATCGGTTGTCCCAATTGGTTTTTTTCCAACAAATGTTCAAGCTCCCGGGATCGCACCATCACTTGCTCCGCCAAAATAGAATTATGATATTTGAAAGTAACGACGAAGTCGCGAGAGGTCGACTTGTCTCGTTTGAAGGGTTTTAATTTGCTCTTCGCGCCACAATGAGGAGTGGCGTGACTTGCAACTGGTGTCTCAGATTACATTTGGAAGTCCTTGAATTGAATGGCGGAAAGTATCGGTACCACTCCGACCAAAACAATCGAACGTGTGTGCGTTTCTCCTGCGTCGAAAAAGCAAATTTGTTTACTCTGTACTAAAGTGATTACGAACAAAGATTTTAAACAAAGATTGACGATATCGGGTGGTCGAAAAAGACCAAAGCTTGTTTGAATCTTGAAATGATCGCCAGAAAGGAGATATCCAGTGGCGAAGGTTCACTTTTGACAAACTTTTTGTGCTGAAATTGCACAGACAAAAACAAAACCGTAGTTCGGAAGATTCTTGAAGTAAGAGAAAGCTTCGAATCATCGAGGAAGTCCATTGAAGCCGAGAAAGGTGGGGCAAACAATTCGGTTCTCAAGGGATATCCAGGGGACCCCTGATCGGTTGAAGCGTAGCGACCCATTTTTGGGTCGCTGAAACTGGCGGCAATCGAGCAGGAAAAGTCCTTCGTCCCGAGGGTACTGAATAAACAAGACGAAGGACTTTTCAGAAAGTCTAATTTATAGGGAACGGGAGCAAGACGGATAGGGGCGGAAGCCGGGAGATAAAGGTACGGGAAGCGGGAGAGCAGGGTACGGGAAGCGGGAGGTTCTGATTTCCTTGTCCCCCCTCCCCTTCCTAAGCATGCGTTCGATTTACTCAATTCCGGAATGAACGGAATTGAAAACGGAGCTTTTCAAAAACGATGACATCACGATAATCATGGGATTTTCCTGCCCGAATTTTTCTCAAACACAAATTATCCAGTGATTGTTGCTCTTTAAAATTTCTACGTCTTATTAGTCGCCCTATTTGCAGACGACGATCGAATAGTATCCCATGATGCAATTTTCTACGTACGTGACGCAACATGGAACTTATCATGGACTTCAGCGTGAAATAACGTGGTTTTCTCCGCGGTCTATTTCTTATATTTATTGCATTAAAAGGTTAGAAAAGTGCATTATTTAAATCTTTGACACGATTATAATGTTTTGTAAGTGTTTAAGAGCGCGGCCTTATTATAGTATTCTTGTCTTTGATTGTGTTATATGACTATTCGCATCACAAAGTGTTCGTTAACCCGTAACAAGGTCATGAATATTCGCTTTTCTTTGCACAGTATGTTGATGTCTTCGATTTTTGGGCACCACGCCAATAAATATAGACATAATAATGATTTTTGGCAAAGAAGTACCGAGAAGTACCCACATTTTTATGACCTTTTAAGCGATCGAAGTGGACTGAAATTTCGTAACATACCAGCGTTGCGTGTGAATGTCTGCTTCAAGTCTCAGTTCGTTTGGCGCTTTATTCCCGAGCTTGGTCATCTTTTAGAGTCAAAATGATTATTTTCGAAGGTGTTTTGGTTACTATTCTTTCCGAAACTGCAAAATGCTCAGCAGTGATAACTAGGCTTAGTAATGGAGTGTTTAACTTCGTAAATTTCAATAGTTCAATGGAGCCGTAATCAAGAGATGCCATGCGGCAAACGGCACAACACGGAACAAGCCTGCTAAGAAGCGGACAAGAGATGTCAAAAGAAAAATCAGAGAACCCCTTTACTTCTGTTGTAACTTATTCGTATCAGCACAGGGCGTCTTACCCCAGCGAATAATTCGTCCGTAGGCGAATTCACAACAACCACAGGGACGAGAGCTCTTCTTCGTTCGTCCATGCTTTCCACATAGCTTTTATGTATTTCTCGACAGACCAACGAAACACAAGTAAAACCCTTCACTGTAACGGCAAAATTCTCCTTTGAAACGCAGTGAATATAAACTAACTCGGTACTCTTAAAAGCAGAAGCCACGGAATCTCATCGCGAGAGCGTGGAATAAATGATGATGTCACATACGCAGTGATAATATAAGCCTAAACCCGATGCATCATAGGATACTATTCGATCGTCGTCTGGGCGGGGCGACGGTCGGGCGACGGGGCCTAAAATGAAGAAAAGTATGGTACACAATAATTATCATATATCAAGTACCTACCTGGAGTAAGCACTCGAGAATCCAACATGGCGACGCTATCAATTACAAAACGAGCATTTTCCATTTTTAAACGACCTTTTTTACCTGCTGGAGAAAGTTTCAAATCGGCTAGAGCACTATCGATTACCAGCTATAAAAGGAAACTGTTCGGAGAAGAATCAGTGGAAAAGGCAACAGATGCTCACTCGAAACTTTTGACAGAAAAAGACACACTTTACGAGTTTGAATGTAAGTTTTGCCAATTTTAAAACGTCTCATCACTTATTATTAGATCAGAACATTATTGAAGCTTATGTCACAGCCCCTGATTGTTTTCTATAGACAGGAAATAATGCAGTTTCTCCAAAGCGTTGGGTAAAATAGAAACAGTGGAGTTTTACTGTAATCAAGCTTATAGCTCTAGTTAGCAATGATAAGCATTAATGGATCTATTCAAAGAGGACGGGAACCTTCGTATCTATTACATAGCTTTGGGGTCGATGCAAGTGGTGTAGACTTTTTTGTTTCTGCCCTGTACATACAAGCAAAGTATAAACTTAATTAGGGATAAACAAACAAAATGGCAGATTATCATTTTTTGTTTGGCAAAATAAGTAACTGAAGTATCATTGCCAGCCAAATCTAATCCAGCATATAAAGAGATTGTTCATGGGAAAACTGGAAGTTACTGAGCCATTAAACTAGATTTGAAGTTGCTAAATACAGTCGAACCTCGATTATCTGGACTCAATGGGACTAGACGAAATAGTCCTGATAATAGAGAGTCTGGAAAATCGAAATATGAATATTAATGAGGAACAAAACTGTTTAAATAAAGCAACATGTAATCATGAAACAACACTTTTACAAATCGCTTGGAAAACAATATGGTCTACTGTACGTCTTGAATCACTCAACTCTGAGCCAGTCAGAACTCATTCAAGTGTTCTTCATTCATTACGACGTGTGCGAACGCTGCTTTTGTTCTTTAAGAGCAAAACAAACTTGCTTTTGACTGCTCTTTTCAATGCTATAGTTTTAAAAAGAACATTGCTACGGATCTTGATCATGACTAATAAATATTTATGACAAAATTGGGACTAGGAAAAAGTCCGGATAATCAAGAAATCCGGATAATTGAGGTACAGATAATCAAGGTACAGATAATCGAGGTTTGACTTTGTATTGGTTCAAGTTTGTTACTTTTGTGGTGCAGCAGGTGTTACAACAACTTGAACTGAGTCAGATAGTGACTTGTCAGCAACCACCTCTCCTCGGCAACCAGTTTTCCAAAATACCAAAAGTTTCCAAGTCAAATCACTATATTTGGAACCTCTTGTAAGCGACCGCTTCTCGTAAGTGAGCGCGACCACTTTTAGAGCGAAAAGTAGGAAATTTTCCTTTGTTTTTAACCTTAACCTTAAGTGACCACTTGACAGAGAATGATGCGAAAAATGGAAAATAAGGTGTTGTAACATATTCTAATGAGAAAAAAATTTGACCCATTATGGTCTAGGCTCTTGTGAGCAATCACCTCCCATAAGCGACCACTTAGGCTTGACATTTTGGGTGGTCGCTTATGGGAGGTTCGACTATATGTAACAAAATAAATTTTTTCACTGAAGGTTCGGAGAGCAGACTGAGGGTAAAATGTAGACTGCACACTTTTTAACTGTGTTGTATAACCATTTCTCTTAATGAGAGCTAACTGTGAACAGGCTATATGGAGCATTATTCCTGTTAACCTGAGTGATGTTCATACTATTCAGGCTAACAGGAGTGCAGTTTCACTCCAATTACCCGGATTTCTCGATTATCCGGACTTTTTCCTAGTCCCAATTTTGTCATGAATATTTATTGGCTTAGCCAATTGCGATCATCATTTTTCCCCGGGTCTGCAGTTAGCAGTCTTCATTTTACACTGACCGATTTGCAAATATGTACCAAGCTAAGATAATGTCGAAGTAAATATTCACCCATATTGTTCGCTGACCGTAATAATTGTTTTAGCATAATTTTCAAAGGTAATATCATGAACTGTTTTGTCTTCTTTCTAGTCAATGATGTAAAGCCAGAATGTATTGAAGATTATGTTGCTCTGGTGTGAGTATCTCAATTTGTGATGGTGCCATTACAGTACATTACATTAGAAAGGCCTTCTGATATTATGCGATGGTGCGATTTCGCACAATCGACCTCAAATCGCATGGGATCGCACAATTCACGAAAAATCACATAATTTACAAAAGAACGCACAATATTCGTAAAATAAAACATAAATCAACAAGTTTCTTAGGAATTCCTGCATAAATATGCCATTTTTAAGATGATTTACTTTGGAAAAAGCCTAAGAAACCTTTGTCACCTTCGATTTTGTAAACATTCGAGGCTGCAAGGCGTTATTTTGCATGTTGGCGACCTAGTACGAGTCTTATTCTTAAAGAGTCGCCAATTGGTGAAACACAAACATGCCCTTTGTTCAGATCAGCCAATCTGAATGGCTGATATATACACATTCGGACTCGATGGAGTTTATACGTTCGATTGGAAATATGGTTTGTTGTTTAGCTGGAAATGGTTCGACATTTTCAACCGAATGGCTTGTTTTACTGGCTACGTTATCTGTGTAGATGTTTGGTCGTGGTATGTTTTCGTCACCTTGCAAACTTTGACCAGCGAGATTTTTGAAACATGTTGAAGAAAATTTTATTCATGACAAAATTTCCTGCAGTCAACTTGTTCAGTATGGAGCCCAGTTCTCGGCCACAAAAAACGTAAACTTGTATTTCTTACCTTGGAATAGCCTTAAGGACTTAAAATTTCACGCACAACTAGCTTCAGCATTCAGTTTACACATGTTGAGCTATCGACTGCTCAATGGTGTTTTCTCCCGAGTAATAACGAAAATGGAGGCTTCGTTCGTGGGCCCACTTATCGGCCAGTGGGCCCAGTTCTCGGCCACAAAAGAGTGCGCGCGATTCCTCAGAATAAACAACGCTTTATTACCATTTTTTGTTGTAAATCACTTATAAGGCTTGTGTTTTGATATTTCGATCACAAATTATCCTTAAAGAGCTTTGTTTCATGTTAGAAAAGAAAGTTTTTTGCACACCTAGTTTTTCTGTTACGTGCAATCAAGCGAGGCTCAAAAAGAGTTGGGTATTTAAAACGGGGTTAAGTCAGAGCTTATAGTTTTCAACATGACACCCCATTACAGCTTTATTTTTACAACTGACTCGACATGAATACTCGACGCAAAACTATGAGCGCTTTTAGTGTTGAAGGCGAGCAGGGTGGCTGAGAATAGGCAAATACACAAAAGCACTAAGGAAATATTAAGGAGTGAATTAAGGTCAAAGAATTAAACAGGCCAGGAAAAGTTTATATTTAACAGATAGCTTTATCACTCTAGGGGTGAACTGTGGCTGAAAAGACGTCTGAGGGGTGAACTGTGGCTGAAAAGACGTCTGAGGGGTCGACTGTGGCTGAAAAGACTTCTGAGGGATGAACTGTGGCTGAAAAGACGTCTGAGAGGTGAACTGTGGCTGAAAAGACTTCTGAGGGGTGAACTGTGGCTGAAAGGACGTCTGAGGGGTCGACTGTGGCTGAAAAGATGTCTGAAGGGTGAACTGTGGCTAAAAAGACGTCTGAGGGGTCGACTGTGGCTGAAAAGACTTCTGAGGGGTGAACTGTGGCTGACAAGACTTCTGATGGGTGAACTGTGGCTGACAAGAGTTCTGAGGGGTGAACTGTAGCTAAAAAAAATTTGAGGGGTGGACTGCGGCTAAAAAGACTTCTGAGGGGTAAACTGTGGCTAAAAAGACCTCTGAGGGGTGAACTGTGGCTGAAAAGACCTCTGAGGGGTGAACTGTGGCTGAAAAGACGTCTGAGGGGTGAACTGTGGCTGAAAAGACCTCTGAAGGGTGAACTGTGGCTGAAAAGACCTGTGAGGGGTGAACTGTGGCTGAAAGGACGTCTGAGGGGTCGACTGTGGCTGAAAAGATGTCTGAAGGGTGAACTGTGGCTAAAAAGACGTCTGAGGGGTCGACTGTGGCTGAAAAGACTTCTGAGGGGTGAACTGTGGCTGACAAGACTTCTGATGGGTGAACTGTGGCTGACAAGAGTTCTGAGGGGTGAACTGTGGCTAAAAAAAATTTGAGGGGTGGACTGCGGCTAAAAAGACTTCTGAGGGGTAAACTGTGGCTAAAAAGACCTCTGAGGGGTGAACTGTGGCTGAAAAGACCTCTGAGGGGTGAACTGTGGCTGAAAAGACTTCTGAGGGGTGAACTGTGGCTGAAAAGACCTCTGAAGGGTGAACTGTGGCTGAAAAGACCTGTGAGGGGTGAACTGTGGCTGAAAGGACGTCTGAGGGGTCGACTGTGGCTGAAAAGATGTCTGAAGGGTGAACTGTGGCTAAAAAGACCTGTGAGGGGTGAACTGTGGCTGAAAGGACGTGTGAGGGGTCGATTGTGGCTGAAAAGATGTCTGAAGAGTGAACTGTGGCTAAAAAGACGTCTGAGGGGTCGACTGTGGCTGAAAAGACTTCTGAGGGGTGAACTGTGCCTGAAAAGACGTCTGAGGAGTCCACTGTGGCTGAAAAGACGTCTGACAGGTAAACTGTGGCTGAAAAGACTTCTGACGAGTAAACTGTGGCTAAAAAGACGTCTGAGGGGTGAACTGTGGCTGAAAAGACGTCTGAAGGGTGAACTGTGGCTGAAAAGACTTCTGAGGGGTGAATTGTGGCTGAAAAGACTGCTAAGGGGTGAACTATGGCTGAAAAGACTTCTTAGGGGCGAACTGTGACTGGAAAGACGTCTGAGGGGTCGACGGTGGCTGAAAAGAATTCTAATGGGTGAACTGTGGCTGAAAAGACTTCTGAGGGGTGAACTGTGGCTGAAAAGACGTCTGAGAGGTGAACTGTGGCTGAAAAGACCTCTGAGGGGTGAACTGTGGCTGACAAGACTTCTGAGGGGTGAACTGTGGCTGAAAAGACCTCTTAGGGGTGAACTGTGGCTGAAAAGACTTCTGAGGGGTGAACTGTGGCTGACAAGACTTCTGAGGGCTGAACTGTGGCTGAAAAGACTTCTAATGGGTGAACTGTGGCTGAAAAGACTTCTGAGGGGTGAACTGTGGCTGAAAAGACGTCTGAGAGGTGAACTGTGGCTGGAAAGACCTCTGAGGGGTGAACTGTGGCTGAAAAGACTTCTGAGGGGTTAACTGTGGCTGAAAAGACCTCTGAGGGGTGAACTGTGGCTGAAAAGACATCTGAGGGGTGAACTGTGGCTGACAAGACTTCTGAGGGGTGAACTGTGGCTGAAAAGACTTCTGAGGGGTGAACTGTGGCTGACAAGACTTCTGAGGGATGAACTGTGGCTGACAAGACTTCTGAGGAGTGAACTGTGGCTGACAAGAGTTCTGAGGGGTGAACTGTGGCTGAAAAGACGTCTGAGGGGTGAACTGTGGCTGAAAAGACGTCTGAGGGGTGAACTGTGGCTGAAAAGACCTCTGCGGGGTGAACTGTGGCTGAAAAGACCTCTGAGGGGTGAACTGTGGCTAAAAAGACGTCTGAGGGGTGAACTGTGGCTGACAAGAGTTCTGAGGGGTGAACTGTGGCTGAAAAGACTTCTGAAGGGTGAACTGTGGCTGACAAGACTTCTGACGGGTGAACTGTGGCTGACAAGACTTCTGAGGGGTGAACTGTGGCTAGAAAGACGTCTGAGGGGTCGACTGTGGCTAAAAAGACGTCTGAGGGGTGAAGTGTGGCTGAAACGACCTGTGAGGGGTCGACTGTGGCTGAAAAGACGTCTGAAGGGTGAACTGTGGCTGAAAAGACTTCTGAGGGGTGAACTGTGGCTAAAAAGACGTCTGAGGGGTCGACTGTGGCTAAAAGACCTCTGAGGGGTGAACTGTGGCTGAAAAGACCTCTGAGGGGTCGAGTGTGGCTCAAAAGACGTCTGAAGGGTGAACTGTGGCTGAAAAGACTTCTGAGGGGTCCACTGTGGCTGAAAAGACTTCTGAAGGGTGAACTGTGGCTAAAAAGACGTCTGAGGGGTCGACTGTGGCTAAAAAGACGTCTCAGGGGTAAACTGTGGCTGAAAAGACCTGTGAGGGGTCGACTGTGGCTGAAAAGACGTCTGAGGGGTGAGCTGTGGCTGAAAAGACTTCTGAGGGGTGAACTGTGGCTAAAAAGACGTCTGGGGGTCGACTGTGGCTAAAAAGACGTCTGAGGGGTGAACTGTGGCTGAAAAGACCTCTGAGGGGTCGAGTGTGGATCAAAAGACGTCTGAAGGGTGAACTGTGGCTGAAAAGACTTCTGAGGGGTCCACTGTGGCTGAAAAGACGTCTGAGACGTAAACTGTGCGTGAAAAGACTTCTGAGGGGTAAACTGAAGCTGAAAAGACGTCTGAGGGGTGAACCATGGCGGAAAAGACTTCTGAAAGGTAAACTGAAGCTGAAACGACGTCTGAGGGGTGAACTGTGGCTGAAAAGACTTCTGTGGGGTAAACTGTGGCCGAAACGACGTCTGAGGGGTGAACTGTAGCTGAAAAGACTTCTGAGGGGTGAACAGTGGCTGAAAAGACCTCTTAGGGGTGAACTGTGGCTGAAAAGACTTCTGAGGTGTGAACTGTGGGTGAAAAGACCTCTGAGGGGTGAACTGTGGCTGAAAAGAGCTCTGCGGGGAGAACTGTGGCTGAAAAGACTTCTGAGTGGTGAACTGTGGCTGAAAAGACGTCTGAAGGGTGAAATGTGGCTGAAAAGACTTTTGAGGGGTGAACTGTGGCTGAAAAGACGTCTGAGGGGTCGACTGTGGCTGAAAAGACGTCTGAAGGGTGAAATGTGGCTGAAAAGACTTCTGAGGGGTGAACTGTGGCTGAAAAGACTTCTGAGGGGTGAACTGTGGCTGAAAAGACCTCTGAGGGGTGAACTTTGGCTGAAAAGACCTCTGAGGGGTGAGCTGCGGCGGAAAAGACTTCTGAGGGATGAACTGTGGCTGACAAGACTTCTGAGGGTTGAATTGTGACTGAAAAGACTTCTGAGGGGACGACTGTGGCTGAAAAGACTTGTGAGGGGTGAACTGAGACTGAAAAGACGTCTGAGGGGTCGACGGTGGCTTAAAAGACTTCTGAGGGGTGAACTGTGCCTGAAAAGACGTCTGAGGGGTAAACTGTGGCTGAAAAGACGTCTGAGGGGTGAACTGTGGCTGAAAAGACCTCTGAGGGGTGAACTGTGGCTGAAAAGACTTCTTAGGGGTGAACTGTGGCTGAAAAAACTTGTGAGGGGTGAACTGTGGCTGACAAGAGTTCTGAGGGGTCCACTGTGGCTGAAAAGACTTCTGAGGGGTGAACTGTGGCTGAAAAGACCTCTCAGGGGTAAACTGTGGCTGAAAACACGTCTGAGGGGTGAACTGTGGCTGGAAAGACGTCTGAGGGGAGAACTGTGGCTGAAAAGACCTCTGAGGGGTGAACTGTGGCTGAAAAGACCTCTGAGGGGTGAACTGTGACTGAAAAGACTTCTTAGGGGTGAACTGTGGCTGAAAAAACTTGTGAGGGGTGAACTGTGGCTGACAAGAGTTCTGAGGGGTCCACTGTGGCTGAAAAGACTTCTGAGGGGTGAACTGTGGCTGAAAAGACCTCTGAGGGGTAAACTGTGGCTGAAAACACGTCTGAGGGGTGAACTGTGGCTGAAAAGACGTCTGAGGGGAGAACTGTGGCTGAAAAGACGTCTGAGGGGTGAACTGTGGCTGAAAAGACTTCTGAGGGGTGAACTGTGGCTGACAAGAGTTCTGAGGGGTCCACTGTGGTTGAAAAGACTTCTGAGGGGTGAACTGTGCCTGAAAAGACCTCTGAGTGGTGAACTGTGGCTGAAAAACGTCTGAGGGGTCGACTGTGGCTGAAAAGACCTCTGATGGGTGAACTGTGGCTGAAAAGACGTGTGAGGGGTGAAGTGTGGCTGAAAAGACGTCTGAGGGGTAAACTTTGGCTGAAAAGACTTCTGAGGGGTAAACTTTGGGTGAAAAGACCTCTGAGGGGTGAACTGTGGCGGAAAAGACGTCTGAGGGATTAACTGTGGCTGACAAGACTTCTGAGGGTTGAATTGTGGCTGAAAAGACTTCTGAGGGGACCACTGTGGCTGAAAAGACATGTGAGGGGTGAGCTGTGACTGAAAAGACTTCTGAGGGGTCGACGGTGGCTTGAAAGACTTCTGAGGGGTGAACTGTGGCTGAAAAGACTTCTGAGGGGTGAACTGTGGCTGAAAAGACCTCTGAGGGGTGAACTGTGGCTGAAAAGACTTCTTAGGGGTGAACTGTGGGTGAAAAGACTTCTGAGGTGTGAACTGTGGCTGAAAAGACTTCTGAGTGGTGAACTGTGGCTGACAAGAGTTCTGAGGGGTGAACTCTAGCTGAAACGACTTCTGAGGGGTGAACTGTGGCTGAAAAGACTTCTGAGGGGTAAACTGTGGCTGAAAAAACGTCTGAGGGTCGACTGTGGCTGAAAAGACCTCTGATGGGTGAACTGTGGCTGAAAAGACTTCTGAGGGGTGAACTGTGGCTGAAAAGACGTCTGAGGGGTGAACTGTGGCTGAAAAGACGTCTGAGGGGTGAACTGTGGCTGACAAGACTTTTTAGTGGTCAACTGTGGCTGAAAAGACGTCTGAGGGGTGAACTGCGGCTGAAAAGAGGACTCAGGGGTCGACTGTGGCTGTAAAGACGTCTGAGGGGTCGGCTGTGGTCCAACGAAGAACTGGGCTTTTTGAGGGGAAATGAAACTAGTTGGAAAAACGGAGTCTTGACTACATTGGTTGGACGCAGTGGGGCCAACAAACAGCTGACTTGGGGGATATTGAGTCTGAACGGACTGGAAGACGTTTGATGATTGCTACGATAAAGCTTACCCTTTGGGGGGCACAGTGTGGCTGTAAACCATCGTTGCTGTTGTAGCCAAGTGCGACTCGAGACACCACTTTTGAGAATGGTTTTTTGTTTCCAACAGAACGTTTTCTGGGAGCACGTTCCCCTTTACGGCCCCTTCCTTTGGGCATTCCGTGAGCAACTGCCGCGGATAAATTGATCCCGCCCGAATTACACTTCGTACTAACCAGCCAACGAAGAAAATCTTTTAGACGATCTATGGCCAAACATGCAGCCAGGGTGTGGGCACAGATTGAAAATGCGGCAAGTCCGGGACATTTTGCACATTCAGCTTTTCCGTTAGCAAACACGTTTACCACGTGTGGATCTCTGGGATTTGACTTTGACGGAACAACGACTGTCTCATTGTTTTTGCGGCATTACAGAATGATGTTCTTTATTCAGGGAATCCGCCTTATTCACCAATGCAGATAAAACGTCATGAGGTATCCAGTCGATTCCGATACTTTGAATTTCCTGCATAACGGCATGTGCTCCGCTTCGAAGGGCATTCGTGGCTTGGGTAACGCTTGACTGTTGCATTTCATCAATGTTAGCCTCGTGAATTTTTTGTAACACTGCTTTTCTCTGATCGATGCGCATTCGGCTCCATTCGCTTGGGACAACTTCTAGATTCCGGAATTCTTCTCTCAATTTGTATTCCCCTCCTCCTACTGCTGCTAGCTCGACATCTTCCTTTTGCATCTTGACCAACTTCTGAACAGATGATGCAAAGGAATACTCATCCACTCTCTTCTTTCCATGCGATTCACGTGACACGAAGTCCTGCAATACATTGTTGGTTGCCTCTGAGCGGTTGGTTGTGAACTTTTCGGATGGACACGGCCAGTCCGGCTCTTTGACGAACTGGACTAATAACACAGCTCACGAAATCAGTGCTCTTGTGATTATGAAACCATTTGAAGAAATTCCGCCCATTTTGGTGTAGTGCTGACCATGGTTCTTCCAGCTGGCCGAGCTGTTTGACAAACATGTCTCTACTCGAAGCATCTGCAAACCCAGCTTCAAAGACAGTTCCTCTCTGTCTTCCAAATATGTCAGCGACAATAGTTTCCTTTACTATGCCACTTATTCCAAATTCCTGGAGTTTGCTTTCGACGTTCGCCTTCAGGTGAAGATCACATAGCAGATTTGTGGCCCTTTCAAAGTTGTTTCTGAACGCAATGACAAGAGCCTTCTCGCCATCAGTACCAAACGCTAAGACTTTGGCTAAACCTGGGTTTAGTGATTTCAGGGCTCCGCTAAAAACTGAATATGTCTCTGTCGTTTTCTTTTCGTGAGTGAGGACGACAGGGCCTATCATTGAAGGGTGCTTGCCATCTTTTCTGTTTTCTAGCAATAAGTGCTGATACGTGATGGGCATCACATTATAGTCACCTATGTCGAATGTTGGGTCCACGGTGAAGGGTTTGAACTCGACTGGATTACAGCAAACTCTTACCATATCATTCAGAGTTCTGTCGGTTGTAAGGACACACATTGGCTCTGGGTCGACTCTTACGTCTCTTATGAATGCTGATTTCCGGTCGCTTGCTTGTTTTTTACAATCGCCGAGAAGACGAAACCACGGATCATGTTGTTTTCCTGCCCCAGAAATATTCTTCACGGGAACACTCGTTTTGTCTCTGGGCTTTCGACCAAAATCCTTTACTTGCTGTCTACCTCTGGGTAGTTGTCTTATGCCAGAACAGCCGGGCAGACCCCCAAGTTCTTCTGTGACTGTTTTGTAGACCACCTCCCTTGGCTTAGATTCTTCAGAAGCCGACTTCAGGAAAGTCTTGGTACTGGTCCAGGTTCTCATGTATCCTATCGACCGTGACTTGCAATTTCCATGTGGTCTGAACTCAATTGAGTGTTCGGCGCCTCCTTTAAAGGAATACCGAACCAAACAATATCGATGCATCATACCATCAGGCCCTATAATGTGGTATATTAATATCAGTGATGCTTCATTTATTATAGGTTAATGGCTTTTACTACTAACAGTTGGTATTTTAGTTTTAAGGTTGTCGACAGTGGACAATTTTTTACATCGCGAAAATGTTCTACTCGATAGATTTTCTTCAAACTTCTATTACGGACAGACGAATTACTTGTTTCAGAAATGAAAAAAAAAAAATTGGAGGTCACGGACTTCGCTTTGCCTTTAGCGCGCCCTCGATGCCGTGACGTGGCGTGTGAATTTGCGTGTGCAGTAAGTGACATACCCGTGATCAAAATCAAATTCTGTCCTGTCTCGGGCGATTGAGAAAAAATTTAGAGATTTCCGCTTTCAAAAGCAAACGCAAATCTTTAAATATAATTTATCTCTTTCTTTTATTTTATGTGATGGACCTTTGCAACTGTACGGATAATAACAGCTCCAAAATCTTCGGACTGTTCTTTAGGGTAATCCTCTTGAAACGGCAAAATGCTTACAACCAAAATGGCTCAGGCAAGCAAATCTGTAACCTTGCATACGTGTTTGGTAACTCATCGGTTATGGAGTAATTCCGTCTCTAAACAGCTATCGCAGTACAGCATAGAGCGATGCCGGTCACATGACAGTCATTGCTCTATTATAATTTCAGTTTTAAGCCAAAGGATCACATTTTTCGGGGTTTAACGGCTAACGGTTGATCCCCATTGAGACCCTCACATCGGGTAGAAACCCCCGGAAAAACCCTTTATACATAAACGTCAAAAGTAACCTACCATAAATCACATCAGTCCTCTTCCTAAAGTCATTTAGAATCCGGTCTTTCAAGCAGAAATACTCTCTCTTAAGCGTTAGAACAACGGCTGGGCCATTCATTTCTTTACTAACGTCTTTGGAGACATTTCCACCTTTGTCAACAACAAAACGGAATTTCTTGTTACGGTTATTGAACCAGCAATCACAATCATCACACTTGAGATCCTCGATGGATTTCAATGCTTCGGTGTCTGCAATGAAGGTTCTGTGGTGCTCGACATGGATAGGTTGTTGGATACAGGCGACGCTTATGGGAAGCGACGTTCCAACTGATCTAAGAAGATTTACAACTCTCAGTGGTCCAAGAACCTCTGTTTTCTTTGTATATACAGGAAGTTTGGGGTTGTCTTTATAATACTCAGTGACACGAAATGCTTCATCCCCGCTGCTACTGTCACTTTCTTCGTCACTTGAGCATTTCCATTTACTGCAAATTACAAAGACTTTAGGCTAGGCCAATTAGTATCCTTATTGGATTACTTCCTGGAAAAAATGTTTCCCAAACAAAGGAGGCTGTTAACACATTCATTATTTCTTTTTCAAAAGTAAGAAGTACACGCAAGTTACTGTGAAAACTAAAACGGATGATAGACGCCCCGAAAGAAAACCAATGCAGGACACGTTGGCTCTTGAATGGTTTTCTTTCTCACGAAATGTTTAATTGCTTTTTTGTTCGAGCAACGCGTTTCAGGCCGAGATGCTGAATTGATATTCATCGCAATATAAGCTAACAAAATTTTGGCTTCTCATATTAGTGAGGAAAATTCATATTTTGGCGAAAAAATTGTTTTCCACCAGACCCCGCGTTTTCCACACCCCGCGTTTTCCACATTCCGCGTTTTCCACACCCCGGGACCCCGTACCCCGGGACCCCGTACCCCGGGACCCCGTACCCCGGGACCCCGTACCCCGGGACCCCGTACCCCGGGACCCCGTACCCCGTACCCTGGCACCCCGGCCCCGCATTTTCCACCTAGCCGCTGCATGCATGCATACATTTACCACGGTCTTCGGCGCTCCGTCCGCCATATTGGATTCTTCAAGAAGATGGCGTTCTTTCGCAAACGTCGTGCTTTTTCACCAATTTGATACGGTGG
>NW_028301577.1:16955000-16990000 GCF_042242905.1 Orbicella faveolata | reverse complement strand
ATTCACCATCTTTATTAACTTATCAATTAACTTATTGTAACGTCAGGTTCACAGCGACTGTTGAAAGGCCGAATTGTCACTTGCTAGACAACTTGTCGCGATGAGACTAGCGTGTGTGGGAGATGCTTTACTAATCGAATAAAGCCAGAGATCACGGAAAATCAGCTGTGATTGACGGTGATTTAATTGACGATAATCGAACGTAAACTGAAATATGATGTAATGAATAAACTAATTACCAGATAATAGAAGATTACAAGATGACAAGAGTCACGAAACAATAATAGCAAACATTCCAATCATAACTGCGATATGACAATACTTCCAGTCAAACTTCTCAGTAAAGATATAATTAAAATCATCAGTGATCCCAAGCAGATACGCATACTGCTAACTGTCCTAATACAATAAATGATAACACTCTAAAACTTGAAAGCAATAAAATTGTACGATGCGATAAAAACGTGCTTGCGTCAGCGCCACTGAAAGCGATGTGGGAATTTACTAGCAAGGAAAGGACTTAACTGAGTTACCAGAGATTCTTATAGGAAAGTTGCTAAATAGAAACCTAAGCTAGGGGGAGTGTGAACTATAAAGATCTATCGCTAGAAACAAGGTGAAATAAAAACTTTGAAAACTGGGGCTCTACCACGTGTTGGACTTAGTACAATAGGCTGTTGTATAAAAAAAAACCGAGACTAAAGGTACTTAAGGTTAAAAAACGTCCTAACTTGAAACTTATACTAAAAAACAAGCATAGAAAATAGTTTGTACTTACACATCGGTTCCCGCTTGCACTCTAAATAGTCAAGGCTAGCTTAAAACTTAATTTACTTGAAAACACGTACTGTGCACGCACGATAACTGAAACTTGAACTACTGGCGGGAATATGCCGCTAACACTATCTATATACGTCCACGTGTAAAAACTGATGACGTCATTGCTAAGCAACAAATTGGCGAATCAGAAAGAGTTAAGATTACTCACTTAATTAGAGAAGCCTCGATATAGTGTTTATTACATGGCTCCCCTGAAATATCCAGATATTTCACTAATCACTGTTTATGTAACTAACTAATGTTCAATGTCTACAATGTTTATAAGCTATATTTATCATGAAAATTAATGTCACAGTTCATGGTTGGCAGCAGGCTCCTCGGCCGGGACCACTCCGGTCTTTACTCAGGGGATGGCACAAGAAGTACCAGTTTCTGTACCGGTCTCTCCAGATACCGTATGGGTCCTGACCTCCTTCCTTCCTTCTCCAGGCAGGCATCTGGTAGAGCCACTTGAACTTTGCGGACTTGACCATCCTGGCTTGGGTAGACTGTGGCGACGCGGGCGGGTTGCCATGCATTCCGTGGAAGGTTGGTGTCCTTAACCATCACGACATCGCCGACACGTAGATTTCGACGAGGTCGCGTCCACTTCTGTCGTTCCTGAAGACTTAGTAAATACTCTTTTCGCCAGCGGGTCCAGAATTCGTTGACGAGGTGTTGCACACGTCTCCAGCGTTTGCAGGTGTACATGTCAGCTGGCTCGAATTTTCCGGGTGGTGAGAGTAGAACCTTAGATTTCATTGTCAGCAAGTGATTAGGGGTTAGCGGTTCTGGCGAATCTGGGTCTGAAAGGTGATTGGTGGTGAGGGGGCGTCTGTTGACTATCGCTTCCGCCTCGCACATTAGCGTCCTCAGGGACTCATCATCCAGCTGTGTACCATTGTTAGAGAGAGGTGAGGATAGGATTGAGCGCACCGTCCTTATTTGCCTCTCCCATACTCCGCCCATGTGGCTTGCGGCTGGAACGTTCATCTCGAATTTGATCCAGTCACACTGTGACTTTAGGAGTTCTTCCTTAATACGGCTATCATTCATTTCTTCTAAAGCTTCTTTGAGTTCTCGACGAGCTCCTACGAAATTTGTTCCATTGTCGCTTCTTAGCTGTCTCACTGGGCCCCTACGACTTAGGAAGCGTCTCAACGCGTTTATGAAGGAGTCCGTGTCCAGCGAGGCTGCAGTCTCCAGATGGATAGCTCTTGACGACATACAAGTGAATAGGACTCCATAGCGTTTTAGCTCCTTGCGCCCTTTAATCGTGAATGGGCCAAAGTAGTCTACGCCGCAATATGTGAAGGGTGGGCAGCTTTCTAGTCGGTCCTCGGGAAGGTCAGACATCTTCTGCTCAATAACGGCACCTCGCAGCTTCCTACATGTCACACAGGAAGCAATGACGTTGCTCACAGCGGACGAGCCTCCAATGATCCAAAAACCGCGGGATCGAATCTCGTTGAGCGTTATTCCTTTGCCTTGGTGTTTGCTGCGCTCGTGGTAGTACTTAATTATAAGGCTGGTCACGTGGCTGCCTTTGGGTAGGATTACTGGATGCTTCACCTTGTCTGAGAGATCTGCATGCTTGAGGCGGCCGCCAACGCGTAGGACTCCGTATTCATCGATGAACGGATCTAACTTGTTGATTGAACTGCGTAACTTCGCAGTTTTCTGCTTCGGGAAGGATCCCTGTTCTTCTGCTTCCCTTGCAGGTAACTTAAACTCGCCTTGAAAGGCCTTAGACTGCGCGACGTGACAGCAACGGGTTCTTGTCGGAATCTCAACAAGACACCAGTAAGGTTGTTCGTCAGTAGAGGACCTTGCAACAGATTCTTGTTCAGGGATTCCCCATTGTATTCTTGGCTGCAGTTAAAGACTATTCTTAACTTCTTTTTCTTCGGATGTCTTGTACCGTGATGATTAATGTAAAAGGTCATGCCGGACTTCGCCTCAGCATCACTCGGAACCCTTTCGGCGTAGCCGTTTTCAATCATGTCTCCCATGAACTTCATGTACTCTTCTTTGTATTCTTTGTTACTCGGCGACGTAAACCGTTTCTTGAGGTGGTACATGCGTCGGACAGCGTCATCTCTGTTGTTAGGGAGACCTTTGAAGCTTTCCTTCAACGGGAGTGGAAGTTCGTAGTGGCCGTCGTCACGTCTGTGTATGCGCGTCTCTGCGATGTTTAGAAACCTCTTGTCTTCCTTGGAGAGACTTTGCTGAGCCAAGTGCTTATTTTCCGCAAAGTCCATCTCAAACATTTGATTTACATAGCAGGGGTTTAGAACCTCCTTTGTCTTGTCTCCCAGGATAAAACTAACGTGGCTTGTTTCAGGCGTGTTCTCATGTGCTATAATCCTGTTGCACGTTGCTACGCCGTCTTCGTCTAGGGGGGTCTCTGAAAGACTGGCCGGTCCGACTATGCACCAACCAAGGAGTGTTCGAACTGCGTATGGATCTTCGCTTTTACCAGCTATCACTTCCTTTGGTTTAATCGCCTTCGGGCAGTTGGATCCGATCAGTATTCCAACGTCGAGGTTTTCGTCTAGCGGAGGTATTTTGTCCCTTATTTTCTTCAGGTGTTGTCACTTGTCTGCTACTGCTGGGGTTGGGATTTGGTCTTTTCTGGATGGGATTATGTCTCTTGCATACGCCTTAGGGAGTTCGACCTGCGCGCGTCTGTCGGGGCGCTCCACTATCAAACCGTCGATACGGGATACAGGGATTACTTTGCGGCCGTGCATTGTGCTTAAATTGAGACTTGTGTCGACTCCCTCAACTCCAAGCTCGCTCTTTACCTTATTTGTCACGAACGTCGTGTCACTAGCGTCATCCAAGAGTGCGTACGTTTTAATTTCTTTGCTGGGATTATCCTTATGGTACAGGACTACAGGCACGATTCGACACATGATGATGGCGTTCGATGTACCGACAGAACTGTGGGAGACGCTGGCAGCGTTTGAGTGAGCAGACTCGGCAGCGTGGTCTGGTTGCAAGGGTTGGGGTGGATTGCGTGACGACTGAGCGCTTGGCGGAGTTTGCTCGCTGCGTGTCTTTGACTTTAGAGTCGCTCCGTGTAGCGAGGTGTTGTGACGCTTTCCGCACTCACCACAGGTTTGCTTGGATGTGCAGTCAGCGGAAACGTGACCCGCTCAGAAGCATCTGAAGCATAGGCGTTTCTCGATGATGAGATCCAACCTCCTGTCTGCAGTAGCCTTGGTGAAATTGCTGCACTTCGCTATTGTATGTTTGCCATTGCAGGCTGGGCAGGACTGTTCGCGCCCCGATGTGGCTGCTGATTGTGTCTGTTCAGAATGGCCTACTGGAGTGGTAGAAGTGACCAATGATTGACTTGGATTGATTCCACCTTGATGCCTCGACCTTGTGCCACGGGTGTTGTCTCTAACCGGGCCGTTCCTTTTCCTTTCTCTCCTAAGTACGTCTGGAGAAAAGATCGGGTCGTTTGCTACTTCGGCTTCTTGTTTGACAAACTTGACAAAGTCCGTAAAACCCACGAGCCTCTTTCCCTTTACCTGAGTCTCATGAGCGGACCTACACCACTTGACGCCCGAGTACGACGGCAACTTGGTGGAGATCGACTGTAGGATCTGAGTAGAATCCAGCTCCGACATAGATTTCATAGTCTTCATAGCCTCTTCACAGCGCACCAAAAAGTCAGAGAATTCCTCCAGTCCCTTACAATCGCCATCACTGATCTGTCGCCAACCTCTAAGTTTCTTTTTGTAGTCTTCGGCTACCACCACAGGGTTTCCAAAACGCTGATCGAGCAGTTTCCGGGCTTCGCTGTATGCGGTTTCAGAGTTTGTCGCTAGGAAACCTTTAACCACCTCGTTGGCCTTGCCGGTCGTGTATTTTTCTAAGAAGAACAATTTGTCCTTATCAGCGGGGACGTTGGCGGCGATAATACTATCAAATGCGGTCACGAAAGCCGGATATTCGAATGAGTTGCCGGAAAATGTCGGAGGCTCCTTAACGGGGAGGTGAAAGGTCCTTTGTTGATTGACTAGCGCTGAGCTTAATTGCGTTTGTTGGGCTTGAAGGTTGACCAGTTGGTTAAGGGCGAAACTTATACTAGATGATGGTTCAAAGTTCTGTATATTGTTTGCTGGTTGCTGGCCAAAGTTGTCTGGAATCGTGTTAGGCACAAAAGGAGGGCTGTTGGTGTTCATTTCCTGTTTTGCAATTCTTGTCAGCTTGACGGCTGTTGGTTGTTGGGGGCTTATCTCCTTGTCCTCGAGTTTAATTTCCTGTTTTGTTTGCGTGTTTAATTTATATTCTTCATCCAGAATTTCTTTGAACGTACTTTCTTCTGCCTTTGCGAGCGCATACTCCTTTTCTAGTTGAATGCGCCTGAGATCATTTTCCTTTTCCAGAAATTCCATTTCTATTTTGACTTTAGCTGCCTTTGCTGCG
Source organism: Orbicella faveolata (assembly GCF_042242905.1). NCBI lineage: Eukaryota > Metazoa > Cnidaria > Anthozoa > Scleractinia > Merulinidae > Orbicella > Orbicella faveolata. The sequence goes on along the minus strand of NW_028301577.1, from coordinate 16,984,738 downwards.
GCGTCCGCTCTAGCTTGTGAAACGGAACGCGAGGAGGACCTAGTCGACCCTTTAGATGACTTGGATCTTACTTTTGATCTATGGCTCGACGAGGCGCTAGATTTGGTGAAAAGCGATCCTTTTTCAAGGCGCTGGATTTGTTCACAAAGCTTCATTATTTGTTCGGTAAATTCTCGATCTCTGACGTCATACCACTGATAGGATTCTTCCCTTTCTGCGGGACTATCCAGCAGACTTTCGTATGTGTAGCACGCTTGATTAAAGACATCTTTTAGAGAATCTAATTCATTGCGTTCGACTTCCAAAACTTCTAATTCCGTTTGGGGATCTTCACGTAGTTTCTTAATGTCATCTAATTTTCTTTTAAGATTTCGGAAAGCTGTTTCTTTTCTTTTTGCTCTCAATTCCTTTAGAAAGCTCTTTCCCTTCTCTGAGAACTTCTGTTTTCGCTTTGAAATTTTGACATTGAGTTCTGACTGGGCAATGGGCACGACATTTTCTCGGTCTTCATCAGTGTCTTCGTCAAGAAACGACGCCAGATCTTCAGGTGCGGATGCGATGCTCATTGTTTGTCACGAAATACCGATGACGAATTTAGAACAAGCCTCGATGTTTTACTGTAACGTCAGGTTCACAGCGACTGTTGAAAGGCCGAATTGTCACTTGCTAGACAACTTGTCGCGATGAGACTAGCGTGTGTGGGAGATGCTTTACTAATCGAATAAAGCCAGAGATCACGGAAAATCAGCTGTGATTGACGGTGATTTAATTGACGATAATCGAACGTAAACTGAAATATGATGTAATGAATAAACTAATTACCAGATAATAGAAGATTACAAGATGACAAGAGTCACGAAACAATAATAGCAAACATTCCAATCATAACTGCGATATGACAATACTTCCAGTCAAACTTCTCAGTAAAGATATAATTAAAATCATCAGTGATCCCAAGCAGATACGCATACTGCTAACTGTCCTAATACAATAAATGATAACACTCTAAAACTTGAAAGCAATAAAATTGTACGATGCGATAAAAACGTGCTTGCGTCAGCGCCACTGAACGCGATGTGGGAATTTACTAGCAAGGAAAGGACTTAACTGAGTTACCAGAGATTCTTATAGGAAAGTTGCTAAATAGAAACCTAAGCTAGGGGGAGTGTGAATTATAAAGATCTATCGCTAGAAACAAGGTGAAATAAAAACTTTGAAAACTGGGGCTCTACCACGTGTTGGACTTAGTACAATAGGCTGTTGTATAAAAAAAAACCGAGACTAAAGGTACTTAAGGTTAAAAAACGTCCTAACTTGAAACTTATACTAAAAAACAAGCATAGAAAATAGTTTGTACTTACACATCGGTTCCCGCTTGCACTCTAAATAGTCAAGGCTAGCTTAAAACTTAATTTACTTGAAAACACGTACTGTGCACGCACGATAACTGAAACTTGAACTACTGGCGGGAATATGCCGCTACCACTATCTATATACGTCCACGTGTAAAAACTGATGACGTCATTGCTAAGCAACAAATTGGCGAATCAGAAAGAGTTAAGATTACTCACTTAATTAGAGAAGCCTCGATATAGTGTTTATTACACTTATCATTAACTTTTGTTGGACAATTTACACATTTTTGCATCAGAACAAATAAAGGAAGGGAGCAACAACAAAAAAATTGTTTCTTTGAGCACCTTTTGAGCAACGTTCGTTACAAAAAGCAACTTTTGACTTTTTTGAGCAACTTTTGAGCAACATTTTGACAAATTGCGGTCAACTTTTTGGGAAATCTCGAGCAACTTGTGGAAAGCCCTAGGAGTACCCACGGGGGATCAAAGTTTCGAGAGGCTCCGCACTGTTTGCAGGCAGTTCTTTCCCTTTCCAGACGATTGGTCTCACGACTTCGTTAAAGGTAAAAATTACTCCTCCCACCAATACCGCGTTAAGATATTGCAACATATCACATTAGCATGTATAGCATTTTGTAGCAATGTATCGTTTCCTTTGAGCTTAATGAGCACGTATTGTGAAATCTACTACAAATAACGGTTTCCAATTATTTATCGATGTATTATAGATATAAAGTTCGAGCCTTAGAAAGATCACTCGGATTGAATCTTCATTTGACATTGCAGTTGTGTGTGTCGGCGCATCCTTTTCTCAATAATTTCAAGTTTTTTAAAGTCGAGAAACCTTAAACGTCCTTCTTTTAGTCTACTCAGGAATTTAATTATCAATTTGCACCAAAATGTTCCTCCACAACTTTGCGGGCAGCCGGAAAAAACATCGCCATTTCGTAGAAGACCTCCAACCACTGCACACCAATGGCTGATAGTGTACAATTACTCAGCAAATCAGATTGCAGTATTTGCATTAGTTTTCAAATAGAATTCTACTAATTAACCAAAAAATCTTATTATATGGCTTAGGAAAATACTTCATTGACATTGGCTGAGAGCCGAATATTTTTTTGTTAATTTTCTTTAATTTTCTCAGTCATACAATAAATGAGTAGTCGTATGAAAGCACAGGAATTTAAGGAGTACACTACGAGTGGTATTTGAAAATTCTTTCAAATTGCACTCGCCTAAACGCTACTGCAATGTTAAGAGAATTTTCAAATATCACTCACTGAAAGGCTGGTTTTCACCACTAGAGCATTAGGGTATCGAAGCATAGGCTGTTAAGTAGAGCCATTTGTTTGATAATTTTCCTAACAGTAGGCGCTAATTATTAACGTCTTACTGAGCATGCGAATGTCGCTTACGCCTGTATAAAAATAAAATATATATATATAACCTTTATTTACCCTTGGCAATGTTTAGTGGGGCCGAGCAAACAACCGAAACAAATAATTCAAACTGAACATAACATTGTTATGCATCAGTCAATTCCAGCAGTGCACATCCCCCCCCGGGCAACCGCGGGGCATTTGCTCACGTTGTCAGTCCCGGGGGTGGGGCATCCGCAATTTTATCGTGGCCCGGGGGCTGGGCATTTGCTTACCCCGGGGCGACCCCCAGGCATTCGACACACGTGTTTTGGAAAGTGCCATGGATGAGTTCATTGTGAAAGACGAGGCATTTGTCGAGCAATGGCTTGTCCGTCAGGGACTAGAGAAACTTGCAGGTGTTTTTAAAGGTATGTTTTCTCAATTTTAGATATTTCTTCATCACTTGTAAGCATATAAATATAAGCGACAAGGAGAACTATATTTTGTTTATCACAAAACAATCACTGACGTGAACAAAACTATTTCGCATTTCGCATTCAAAACTAGCCTAGCATTTTTTAAATCATGAAAGTGAAGTTAAAATACTTAAGGTTTGCGAATTCAAATGGTGCGATCTTCAAGACAGATCTTGCGAGCTTAAAATGCAATGCATCATCATTTAAAATGTCTTGATTCTTCACCGAAAAAGTAGCCTGCGAATACAGGCGCCTATTATCGCTCGCGACTGGGGGCACGTCCGACGCAATCCCAGCTATCCCCTAGCAAACTGTTAAAAACAAATAAAATTATAAAGAAATAAATATAATCAGAATCAACTAAGACGTACTGTTGTCCTTGAAGTCTTACCGTTGCATTAAAATACTGAACAGTTGACCGTTTTATCCACTGATTAATTAAAAAACTGCAGAGTAGTTGGAAGGCGACGATCCCGGCGGCGGGGAATTTGCCCATTTTTTTAAAAAAAATGCTAATGCCCGGGGGTTAGCCCGGGGGGGGGATGGGCACTGCTGGAATTGACTGATGCATTAAGAATCCCAATTGCTAGTTTTCAGTGTCACGCAATTCAAAATAGATCAAAATAAAAACAAAACCGGTCAATAGATTAAGTCCAGAATCTGGGAAATGAAAGAAAGTAAATATGGAAAGACTCTCGCCAAAATTCTGGTCACAACAATTTTTCTTATGCGAGATCAGGAGCCATAATCGGGGACGGAGACCGTAAGTCTTGGGATCCGCGCGAACCTATGATATGGGACAATTTTTCTATTTTTAGAACAAATTGCGCCATCCTGACGTCATATATCCGCGCGGATCCACGCACATGGCAGGGAATAAGACAGGAAATACGAACCAGAACGCTTATATGTAGTTTTATGCTCTGAGCTAACGGAAAAGGTGCGTTTTTCCAGGGTCGAAAACAAGACTTCAATCTCGCGCTGGGAATGAATAATAAGATCTGCTCGCGCTAGTTTTAAGCCTACGCGTATGTTTTTGCGTTTGTTCTCACTTAAGAATATAGCAAGAAAACTCTCTCCTCTGGTATCGAGTTAATTTGTGAGTTTCTCAGACAATGGTTAATCATAACCAAAGCCTGTTTTGATAGTTTCTTATTGTTTCTGCTTGTTTGGTGAGTTTGCAAAAGTTTTTGAAAGGAAAGTCTGACGCGTACAATTAGCTCATTTGCGTGCACTTTCAAGTCCGACTCTTCTTGACAAAGATTTCTTTCGTTATCTTTTGTGCTGAGATGCTGCAACAAATCTCACGAACGCAAAAAAGGCTACCAACATCGTGTGTTTCTTCAACATAAGCATAGTGAAGTTTTACAGTGCGAAAATGAAAATAGACAAGGAGTTTTGATAACTCGATCAACAAAATCGAAATCGTCTTTCGAAGTTGATTAAAGAAAGCGTCATCGTAACTTTGCTGACTATTTCTGCTTTATTCACATATTTTCAGCTAAGCTTTTAATATGTTTTCAAACATTTACCAATCTTAAACATATTTAAAAACTATAGAGTTATTGTTTGAGTTCGATGTACGCTTTCACACGAAAGTGCGGCGGAAGTACAATTTGTCATGTTTACTGACTGTACAAAACACGCATCGGCGGGCGCTCTCATTCATCGACAACAGAGACTTTACTGGATTTTTACACAAATAAAACTGAGCAGTATCTACGGACGTAAAGTTATTGAGCCTTGATGAAACATCAAGCGTTGCTTACAATTCAGACGAATTTCAAACTAGCAATTATTTTGTTTTACTTTTCGGTCGCGATAGACTGGCAAATTCCTCGCAAGCGTGTGGTAAGAGGAGCTAGGAAACTGTGAAGTCCTGAAGCTCTGCTATATCTTAATATATCCAGCTAGTTTTTTGCTTTGTAATGGAAAAGCTGTTAATCTTCAACATATGTGAAATTTAAAGTGGAATAATGTACAGCTCATGTAAAAGAAGCATCCGTCGGAACACAACTTGGTCAGCGATATATATAAGCTTAAAGCGGAACATACCTAAATTCGACACTGTCTTACTTCACTCAAACTGGAGCAGCTTACGACGAAAATACTTAAGCAAAATTCCAACAGACGTAAACGCGTTGAGTTGTGGGCCAAAAACATGAAAAATGTCAGGAATTTCGGACGCCATTTCCCCCGCGCGACATCCGCAAAAATCCTCGCAGCATGTACGCGCGTGTGCTGCAGGCGATGGCGCAATCTGTTCTAAAAATAGAATTATTGTCCCATATCATGGGGACAACCCCAATACTTGAAATGGCGCGCGCTTACGGTCTCCGTCCCCGATTATGGCTCCTGGCGAGATATGAGGAAAAATGTTTTACCCAAATTTATAGAGATTTGTATGGAGACGCCATGCTGGTGCCCATCCGTATGGGCACCAACATGGCGGCCGGAAACAAACGGAAACATCTGTCACTGAGTTTTGCTACAAACGCGTGAATTTATCCCGCGAGGAACTCTAAAACATTAAAACAATACTTTTTCTAAGACATGAACTGTTAAGATAGCCAAGTTCCCCGAAATAAGTTACTTTTTTAACCGTCATGACAGCTCTCCAGGCCGTCATGTAAATGCCGCGTCACGCAAAAGCTTAGAAATTCAAGTGTAGTGCATCACAAAACCAAGAACCCATTCGGAGCGACAATTTGTAGGAATATTAATTTTCAGCTGCTCTTATACATCATTTAAGTAAAATCCCAGGAAGATCAATAGTTTTGTAGTTCGGATTTTAGTGACGTCATGTGAAAACCAGCTATTGGCCGGAGGCAAACCAGTTGGCTATTTACAAGCGTGGCCGAGGATTTGAACTCAGGGCTACTGAGAAACAAATCCAGGCAGTGGTCAGAGCGGGACTCGAACCCGGGACAGCTGGATTACCAGTCCGACACGCTGACCATTTGGCCACGCTGCCTCCTTCTTCTGCTCTGATGATTTTTCCCAAACATTTGTACAACTTTTAAATCCATTTATTTTCTGCAAAATATTAGCATAAAAGCTTATTTCAGTGTTTGAAAGTAATTTATGAAATATCTGGTAAGGCTACTTTTCACTCAGTACTTAGCTCTTATTAACCGAGCAGGAGGTCTGTATGGGAGAATCTTGACCGACGTCGTGAGTACAGACCGAACGCAGTGAGGTCTGTACACACGACCGAGGTCAAGATTCTCCCATACAGACCGACTTAGCTCGGTTAATAAGATGTTTATTATATGGCAAAGAAGAAAACTTTAATTCGTTTAATGTAACTGGTTTGTACTAGCTGACATTTTGCTTGCGAACGGCGATGAGCTTAACTTAAACCTGCCGAAATTTGCTCGTCCTCTCTACTTTTTTTTGTCATCAGGCTTTTCGGCACTTCCATAAATGATTGAAAAGAAAAGAAAAGAAAATGGTGAACATTTTTGTATTTTAGTTTGCTACTTTTCCAACGCAAAATGAAACCGGTCTAGATGCCGGTCTAGATAGGAAAATCTAGACCGCGGTCAGTATCGATTTCAGCCAATCAAATTCGTGAATTCGGTAGTTCCCAGTCCTTGTGAGACACAGCCATATAATAAAAGATGTTAATAATTAGCTCCTTTTGTTAGGAAAAGCGCCAGTTAACCGCAGCTTGTGCCTATTGTGCTGTTTTGGCTTATGGTTATGCACTAGTGAAGACAAGCCTTAAGGTGGTATGGTACCCTCAATATGGACCAAAAAGTTTGTTTAAATATGGTGAAGAAAGATCAATTGTGTGCTATTGCATTCAAGAAGAGAAATTAAATTTCTAGAGTTTTACTCAAAATGGTTGCTATGGAAACCAGCCACAGCCTTTTGAAGTAGTGTTTTATAGTACTGACGCCAACACTTCCTGCTCTTTTACAAAACAAGAATTGACTGTCAAATAAACATATCATGTAAGTTTCTGTTTTGTTCTGTGATATGAACCTAAGTTTTGACAGTTAACTCTTATTTTCAGTGCTTTTTACAGCTTTATTTGGAATTAACCTTATTTTCTACCACACCCAGTGGACAAATCATCTCATGTCACGTGACAGACCTTAAAATTTTACGATTTTTTTGGTTTATATCATCACGACACTATTGGTCTTTGATGAGTCCAAGTTTCAGAAATTCTACTTAAAAACCTTGCAAAGTAGAAATGTTGGCGCGAAGTCAGTCGGTACAAAAGTAAACTTTTGAGAAAAATGCACTTTAAGTTTTTTACACGAAGTATTAAGCATTTAACGAGCCACAAATAGTGGGGGGGGGGGGGGGCGGGGGCGGGGGTGCAGATTGGATCTCGGGGGAGATGGTGCAATGGTTGTTCTATTTTGTAAAAAGTTACCGCAGTTGTGGGAAATATTCCTTGTCATAAGGGAAATGAATAAGCCTGTGATGGCAAAGCGTTTCACAAATAATTATACCAATCGAGTTGTGCATGTCTTAAAAGTTTTTTCTAAATAGTTTCGTTCATATAAGTTAAAAATAATCTATATTTTTGGTCACGTTCTTATAGTAAACAGTCGTTGCTATGGCCGTTGCCAGGTGAAAAAACTTATACCACTGTGTACTTTCCTTAAATTTCACACTCATCTGGAAGGAAATTCGGCAAGATCGTTTCAAAATGTTTTTGACAAGTCCTCAAGGGTCTTAAGTCTTGTATTTCCAAGAAATTGAATTTTTCATGAACATCGCCATATTTTAGGGTACCATACCACCTTAACATTACAAAATTATCTCGGTCATAATCTTTATTACATTGCTACACATCATATCGTTACTTGTCCTTGGCAAAGTTTTTGATGAATTTTTAGCAACTTTTGAGACATCTATTTGATTAGTTTTTGATAGCTTTTATTTGAACCAATCAGCGTCCACAGTCTTTTAGTCTTCTTGGAGGCGAAGTTGTCAAGTTCTACTGCGGTTTTTATTTTAATTTTCCCAGTTGAAATTAAGGTCGTCAGAAAGTTGCCAAAACGTTGGCTGAGACAGTAATATGGATCATTGTAGCTGTTGTTGGACTTTCAAGATGGCTTATTGCAAAACAAAATATGCGAAGCCACATGAGGTGTTTCTTATCTACGATTTCAGAAAAGCAGAAATACATTGAGAAATATACCTGCATGAAAGCAGAGTGAGGTTGCCAAGCCTGGGAGAATTTTGAATAACAATCATTATTTGCACCAGACCCTTTGTTGGCTCAGCTGTTTCCTTATGTTGTTGTATGTAAAGCATATAATAGAAGAAACTTCTGTATAAACCAAACTTAATTACCCGTTCCCAGTAGGGAAGCTTAAGAGTTGGACAACATCACGCATCGCAGGTCAGCCACAAGACCAATAAGGAGTAAAAACAGCATCTTCAATTTCACGAGGGAAACTAGATTATCTCGCTAATCCTAGATAACACCTGACGATAGGGAGCTTCAACCTATGAAAGTTCGCGCCAAAGAAGCCATGCAGTGACACATTGAGACTGAAGGAAACTACAAACTTGATAATCTTGACGAAGGTAAGCGTTTTTGTTCCATAAATCTCTCGAACTTCCAGTTCTTAAAAATTCCTTGTTGTATTCTTGGCAAGATTTTGCCATGGGCCATGGTAGATACAACTCGTTCGTGTTTCTTGATCGAGAGTAAGACATACTAATTACATAATTATTTCACACCGGACAAATGTTTATATCCGCGGCTTGCTGTTTAACGTGTCCATTCATTCATCTAACCACAATAATTAATATTTTTTGAACAGCAAAACGCGTACATTTGCTTTACGTATAGTGCTTTCTGGCTTGTAGACCGCTCAATTTGAAGATTTTCGGTCGTCAGCGAACTACACAACATGCACAGTTGTGAAAGTAAGGTGCTTGTTTGGTTTAGTAACGGTTTTGTGAAATTTCCTGTCGTAAATGCTCCAAAAAAAATAAAGCGGAAAAAAGAGAAGAAAAGAAAACTTTTATAAGTCAATTTGCCATGAAATATTGTAAGAAAAGCACAGGAGGGAAATTCAATCATTTTCTTGTCATAACAAACAAGTTGCCAAAGTAACGGTATAAACTGAAAAAAAATTGAATAACAAAACAGAAAATGCATAAGTCTCGATTCATGTAAAGACTTTTGTAATGCTCGACGTTTGATCGTAGCCTTTTTGATTTTTCTGATAAAGCTTATCTCCGGTTTGAATGCCTCATCGAGCCTGAATATTTACACACCCCGGTCTTCTTTGCAGCTGCTACATCGGTCGTTGTGTAGCGCTTCTTTCCATAGAACAAACCGATTCGTTCACCGGGTAGGTCATTACCCCTCCAAGAAGGCTAAACAACTTAATAAATTAATTCTTTTCTTTTTTCTTGCTTCTTTTTTTAAATTTCGAATACTTTCATAGCCTCATTTCAAATTGGCTAGCAAATATTCTACACAACTCACATTACAAGTGAATACATGAAATATCATATATTTCAACTGCGGAGAAAGATATGAAGACATGATTGATCATTGCAGTTACACACAAGTTAAGCAGTTGTGAAATTAAGCCTGAAAAAAATTCGGGCTTGAACGGGATTCGAACCCATGACTTATGCGATACCGGTATCTTTCTTACCGGTATCTTTCAAAAATAGTGAGTGGAACACTTCCTTCCAGTCGTTCGAATTCTTGGATGTTCGTTTCAAGAGCTCAAAGATGATCAGGATGATAATTATTTACCGCCCACCGTCATCTGTGCCTTTGTCAACATTTTATCATGAATTTTCTCTCCTGCTTGAGGAATTGGCCACAGCATCAGGCGAGCTTTTAATTGTCGGTGATTTTAATCTACATGTGGATTCTTCGCGTGATGTCAACGCATTGCGTTTTTGTGACCTAATAGCATCTTTCGATCTGAAACAATGGGTGACTACGCCGACTCACACAAGTGGTCATATCTTGGATTTAATCATTACTAGAAATCAGTGTAAACTTATAGACAATGTTATGGTTCATGACCCTTTGATTTCTGATCATTACGCTATTTTTATGCATTTATTATTGCACAAACCACAATTTCCAACAAGAACTATTCGCCACCGGAAGCTGCGTTCGATTGATTATGCTGAATTCAATGACACTATCATCAATTCGTCCTTGTTTGACGAATCACAGCGTGATTTGGATTCGTTAGTTGATTCCTATCATCGGGTCTTGAAGTCCACCCTTGATGTTTATGCCCCCGAAAGGACCCGTGAGGTAGTTCTTCGTCCTTGTGCGCCTTGGTATTCAACTGACATTAGTGTTCAAAAGAACATAAGGAGGAAGCTCGAACGTAACTGGCGACGTACAAGATTACCTGCAGATAGAGAACGGTATGTGTTTCAGAACAGTGTTGTTAATGACATGATTGCCTCCGCGAAGCACACATTTTATTCATCAGTGATCCAGGAAAACTCAGGGAACTCTGGACTTCTTTTTAAGACAATAGAGAAGCTTCTGCACTCCAATCCAGTCCAGCGTTATCCATCTGGGCCTAATAACTGTTCTCTGTCCGAATCATTCGTTGAATATTTTAGTGACAAAATTGTTAAAATCCGCAATGATCTTGACAAAGTTGATGGAACTCTGAATGACGGTCAAGTTACTTCATGCAATGCTGAGTCTGAAAGCTGTCTAGCTGGTCAGCTGCTAAGTGAATTTAAACTGGTCAATGAGAAGGTCGTATCTTGTTTTGTGAATCACCTGTGTTCAAAGTCCTGTACACTTGATCCAATTCCATCCTCAGTGTTCAAAGGGTGCCGTCATTATCTGCTTCCAATGATCACTCGTATAGTTAACTTGTCTCTTACAAGTGGCCAAGTACCTGATAGATTCAAGGTTGCCATGTTGAAGCCGTTGTTGAAAAAGAGTGGAGCTGATCATGAACTATTTTCGAACTTTCGTCCTGTCTCGAATTTATATTTTCTATCCAAAGTTACGGAGAAAGCAGTTGCAGCACAATTAATGGACCACCTTAATGATAATGAAGGCTTATTAGAAGAATTTCAGTCGGCATATAAATCTCATCACAGTACAGAGACTGCGCTTGTGAGAGTTCAAAATGATATTTTGAAGGCTATTGACAATAACAGATCGGTTATATTACTATTGCTCGATTTATCGGCTGCGTTTGATACTGTCGATCATTCGATTTTGTTATCTAGACTACAGAATCGCTTTGGTATTAGGAACACTGCTCTTAATTGGTTTCATTCGTATCTTCACTCACGCGAACAGTTTGTTTCTGTCAATGGAATTGAATCGTCAAAGAAGAATTTACCCTACGGGGTACCACAGGGTTCTGTACTGGGACCCTTGTTGTATTCCCTTTATACAAGTCCGCTGGGTGACATAGCCAGAAAGCATAGCATACCGTTTCATCTCTATGCAGATGACACACAGTTGTACTTGTCGTTTACGTCCAATTGCCCTAATCATCTATCAAGCTCAAAGATGGCAGTAGAATTATGTGTTAAGGACATTGGGGACTGGATGCTGCGCAACAAACTTAAGTTAAATCGGGATAAGACTGAACTTTTGGTTATTAGTTCTAAATATCGTCCACGACCACCCCTCGACTATATACGAGTTGGTGATGAAGTAATCAAGTCTAGTAAACAGGCCAGGAATTTAGGAGTTGCATTCGATCAATGTTTGGATTTCAAAGAACACGTTAAAATAACCTGCAAGAGCGCACTTTTCCGCATTCGTAGTATAGCTAAAATTAGGCGATACCTATCCCAGAGTACTACTGAGACCATTGTTCACGCTTACATAACATCGCGTTTGGACTATTGTAACGCCCTACTGTACGGTCTCCCAAAGTATCTGATTAATAGACTTCAGCTTGTACAGAACTCAGCAGCTCGCCTTGTTACCTTGACTAGAAGGCAGGAACACATCACACCAATACTAAGGAGCTTACATTGGTTGCCAGTTCATTTTAGGATTATTTTCAAAGTATTGTTGTTAACTTACAAAGCTCTGAATGGACTGGCCCCTGATTACATTAGAGACCTACTGCGATTTAACATTTCTGGTCGGACACTACGATCTTCAAACAACAGGTTGCTTGATGAGCCTAGAGCAAATCTTAAAACGTATGGTGAAAGGGCTTTTTCCGTGGCGGCACCAAGGCTCTGGAATAAACTACCCCTCCAGATCAGACTTTCCTCATCAGAGGCAGTTTTTAAGGCTAATCTTAAGACTTATCTTTTTAAGCGTGCATTTGATTTGTAGTTTTTACTTTTTATCTGTAGCCTAATTGTATTATATAGCGTATTTAATTCTTAGGATTTTAACTTTTAGGATTTAGGATTTTAGGTTTTTAAAGAATTAGGATTTTAATTTTAAAGTATTGTAAAGCGCCATGGACAATTAGTGGAAAATGGCGCTATATAAATGTATATTTATTTATTTATTTATTCTCGGCAGTTCAAATATATGATATTCCATATATTCACTTGTAGTCTTCACTATCTACGGGACTTCACAACGTGACCGGCTCCCAGTTGGCTTGATAGCTCAGTTGGTAGAGCACTGCACCGGTATCGTATCCCGTTCAAGCCGGATTTTTTTCAGGCCTAATATCACAACTGCTTAACTTGTGTACAACTGCGATGATCAAACATGTCTTCACACATCTCACATTCTAATATCTTGTCTGTAATCATGGTTAAACTCGATAAAAACGAGAGGTAGCATCGAGAAATGTTGAATAATGCTGGTAGCTATTATGAGCCACCTCATAAAGTTCTCTTTTTTTTGTTTGCATCGTAAAATAAAATTAAAATTTTGGGTCGGGCTATTTGACTTGTTTGGCAAATGAACTTGTTTGGAGAGTAATTATCCAGAATGCGTTCCCCTTGCTATGGATGCAAAGCTCCTCAGTTTTCCTCAAGCTTCTTCGGTTTTGGAAAACTGTTCCCAAAACAGAACACGTGCATTATTAATATTGTTTATGCCGTGAAAAAAAGACGGAAAAGTGGACAAATTCTGCCAGCCATTGCTAGATCTCCAAAGGAAAATGTTACGAAAATTACGTAGACAGCTAGACTTAAAACAGGAAGCTACGGCTAGGGTAAGTACATCAATAGAAAACTGGAGTAAACCAATTTTCGCGCCATTAATGTGGTGCTTGCCCGTCATGTCTCACGCAAACAATCGTTCCCAAAACAATTCAAACTCCGTAAAATCTCACCACATTTTTTCACCAAATTTGCCATAGGAGTAGAAAACTCTTTCAACTCTCTTCTCGGTGTTTGGAAATGTGGTCAAACACGGTCTTTCGTGTTTGATATATTACTTACAGGACGATAATCTTTATAAATAGTGTAATTTTGATAAGCTTCTGTGAAATATTAGTAAGTCTCAGTAATGTTTTGTCTCGCCATTGATGTGTAACCAAGATGTTTTTCTAGAGAAAAGTCGCTAATATTTTGCGAGAAAATTAACTCAGTCCAAAATTTTAAAATAAGCAGCTTGGCAAGTAAGATGGCCCGACCTTATATGTCGAACTTTCAAACATGAAGGTACCACTTTTGAAGAAAATGACTTATTTTATAGCTTTATGACACTATGCGCCATTGTCACTTCCTCTTAGGTGTTTATGACTTTTTTGGGAGATAATTTATGCTAATTGTGCGCATAACTTAAACGTTATTGAACAATAGCTGTAAAGTAATAATACGTGGACGGTCCATTATTACAAAATGCACTTGTAGCAAACATCTCACTGAAATTCAGTGACAACTAATAAAAGCGTGGCCATTAAGACCCATTAACCGACTTCGGTGTTTTCAAAGCCAAGAAAAAGAACAATTCAGGTGCTCTTGTTTTCTTAGTGTTTAACTTAGGTCAAAGTCTTGCTTATCCAGTAATTATTTCTCGTTGTGAAACTTTCATAACTAAAACGTTAGGAAATTTAAATAGTGAAATTGTTTTTTCAGGGCTCGGTTTTGAAAATTTGACAATTTAAAATGCTCAATCGAGAATTTCTAAGGTGAAGACGGGCATCAGCCGGACCTTGACAGTGCGTAGAAAACACACCGTTAAATTTCAATCGGCTCGATTACTGGAACTAACATGTCTTTGGACTTGAAGCATTGCGGGCAAACTGAAATCATCAATATGACCAAAGAGCTAAACAGAACTGGTCTGAATAGGTTTTTATAAATAGAAAACTCTGACAGTAAGTACTTCAGCAATACAGTTTTGACTGCACGTTTTACAGCTGTATTAAGGTATCATGATAGGTGGATTGACAGCGTTTGGAAATCGCGCTCTTACGCTGGCGCTTTGAAAGAAAACCCCCTCAACTTATACATTTTCTGAAAGCGTAATAGCTACAGAATACAATCATATCTTTGAAATTTTCGAAAAAGTTATTGTCGCAGTGATATTAAAAGAAATACCCAGAAACACTGCTTTCAGTTAAACTGGTTCGCCTCCGCGCGTGAATTATAGGGGCGACGCGATTTACATCGGAAATGTTTTCTCACACATCACCCTCAAAAAGGGTGTCTGCGATTTTCCAGATGTGGTGTGGGTTTTGTTCTACACTCTCCTAAACTTTGATATTTTCAATGTGGACGTTTCCTTCTACTAAAGAGGCCATAACTTTGAAACGGAAGCGAAATTAAACAATGCCCGACACTCTTTTTCGAACGAGGTATTCTGGAACATACCTGCCGATTTTCAGCCAATTCCATCGGAAGATGCGCGTAAACGAACTAAACATGTTCATCATTATATGCAGTTTTATTTTTATCGAGAAAAAGACGAAAAACCTTTTATGAAATTGGTATGAATAGGTGTTAAAAATCCCCTCCGCACTGCCAGATGTCGGCATGGGTCAGTTTACCACAGCAATGGGTTATGACAACTTGAAATAAACCGGCAGAAGACTACAATTCTGGCGTGGAAACTCGTCGCGGTGAAATCGTCCGAGAAGCGACAAACTACAAGTTTAACTGCCGTGATTTCGTCGGCGGCATTTGTATTATGTTGCTTGAGTTTAGGCTTCTTCGTTCTCCCGACATGTTTTGAAACCATGCCTCTTGAAGCCAAAAAGAGGATATCTCGAGGTCTAAATTGTCTACATTTATATCTGCGCTTGACTCTCTTGTTGTGGAAGGTTCGGAATCGCGTCCGTTCTACAGCAATTTCGTGCGACTAGCACTTGTTGTATTTTGTCCTTAAGCTTCATTGGCGGGACTAGTGTCCTCGAGTTCCTTCACCAATTCTTCTTGGTTAAAGTGCGACCCACGGTCGTTCAGAGCCAAAGATCTTGTTCGACGCTGAACCTGTGGGTTCCACCAGATTTTCGTCTCTTCGGTTTCTTCGAAGACGAAAATGGGTAAGACGTTTTTGACCTGACATAAAGAAAATTTGACGAGAACGAAAGCTAACTTGCGATGAAACAACCAGATCGAGATTAGTTCGCGTGCACAAATGAAACATCACACCGTAATTCGCATTACATGTGACAACTGACGGTAAATTTTTGTTAGAGGAGTCAACGCGCCGTAGGGGGTTAATGATATTTAAAAATAGTTTTTTTTTCTTTATCTTCATAAAAAACCTTTTCCCCCATTCTTCTTGCAAAATATCTATCTCAGTCTTTTCAGTTTGAACAGCCAAAAAAAAATTTCTCGCATTTTTCGTAAAAATCCACCGACCATGATACCTCAACATTTGTATCTCTATCCACGAGATTTGACCACTCTGCCAATTATAATTTATCGACAAAAAGAAAAGGAAAAAACCGCAGCAGTAACTGGAGAGCATGCTAAATGTCTCGACTCGGATATCGCCTTCCGTTAATTAGTAATATACCCAATATGTCGGTTCAACCTCTTGGTCAGTTTTATTTATGAGAACACAAAATTTAAGGCAGCTGAAACAAAAATAGATTTTTTTTCTTTTATCATGCAACTGACAACCTGATAATTTTTACATTTGAAGACAACATTGTTGAACATGCAAATTAGTGAACAGTTCCGGGCTCGGCTCTTGCTAGATATCATCTTGTTTTAAAGAAACATTAGACAACCAAGAAAAACTATATACATGTATAATTCATAAACAGATTTAGATCAGTCTCAAACTAAGAGAGTTGTACATTGTGTGCAGTCAATTTAACAGTTTATGAACTCATTATGTTTGTCCACAGCTTGAAATTTCCTCGCGTCTAGAATGGCCTCACACTCCGTACGTGTTCTAGTGTTATGAAAACGTGAAATTTTAAATTACTCCGTTGATGTTCACGGCGAATCAGAAGTCAGCTGGTGGCTGAAAAATGTACCATGACACCTTAATACAACTGTAGAACGTGCAGTCAAAAGTGTATTGCTGAAGTACTTACTGTCAGAGTTTCTATTTATAAAAACCTGTTCAGACCAGTTCTGTTTAGCTCTTTGGTCATATTGATGATTTCAGAATAAGAATAATTTCAGAATAAGAATAATTTTCTAAACATCACGCAAATTTTGGAAATTCACAGAAACCCTTCTTTTTTTCATCGAGAACTGATTTTATTTTATGGCAACAGTATTTGCAGTTAGAAAAGGTTTTAAAACTGAACCAGTTAAAACTTCCGTTCATAGAAAACTGACAGCACGGCTATGAATGCTAAAAGAGACTGAAAATTCATTTATAATAGCTGGGCTATACCTAACTTAAAACAATAAACACTAACTAAAACAACTTACAATCGAAACGTTGGAAATTAATGGTACTTTCACAAAGGACACATACGTATTTTCCTTTAATGAAATCAGTAATAAACGTATTCTATCCGGCGTTGTGTTGAGGAAGTTGCTCAGTACAGCTACCGACGATTAGGCTGCTTGCTGGGAAAAATTGGCGCGATTGAAAAAAAATCGAAACCGATTTAGTAAGTATTTGAATTCATTTACTTTGTTTACATAGAAAGTTGGTTGGTCACTGAAGCCAGATCGACAAAGCATAGACTTCTCAGGCGGAACAACAATTCTACATCCTGTTGCTTCAGTCTTGGCGGCTTCTAGAACTAATTACGAGCGATCTGAGTCATAAACTTTAATTGGTGTGATACATTTTGTGGTTCTCGATCTCAGCGATTAGTTGTGCCGAAAATAACAGCACGAAAACAAGGAAGAGGAACAGTTGAGCTTACACGGGGCGATTGAGAGTGGCCAGTGCATGAGCGAGGTTGTCAAACAAGTGAACGATTCATAATTTTCGACTAACATTCACTAGCTCGTTTGAACCATGAATGCAACGGTAAAAACAGAACAGAACAGAACAGACAACTTCATTGATGAACCATTAGCATCGTTCTATGTTCGTGTTTTCTTGTTTGCCTTCATTATGTTAGGGAGTGTACTTGGAAATGCCGTTGTGTGTAAATCCATTTTGTCGTTGCCTACTCGTCAACTTCTATTTTCTTATTACTTGGTGACCAATCTCGCTGTCGCTGAAACCATCAGCTCACTTTGTTTCCCGTTCTACTTCGTTTATGACTGGTTGAATCATTGGCCTTTTGGTGACGTCGCCTGTAAGCTGGTGTTTCCCATTCAAATGACGGCCATGTTTGTGGAGACTTATACGCTAGCTTTCATTGCGGCTTACAGATATCGAGTGATAGTCTCCAGTTGCCACCAGTTAGCTTCTCGTTCGCTAGCCAAAGTGTTGCTAGTACTTGGTTTGTTGTGGGTTGCCGCTTTGATAGTTGTGCTGCCAGTTGGAGTGATGCACGCCGAGATCAAGCTCCCGTCTGGACAAAACCACTGTAGAGCCCTGTTCCCTGGTGATACATCGCAAGATGCCTCAAGACACACTAAATACTCTATTGCTCGTCTCATCGTGAGTTTTGTTGTTCCGTATCTCCTTATTTCGATATCGTACATTGCTGTGGCTGTCAAGATCAAAACCCACGTGACTGAGTTAAATGCAACGCGCACAAATGGTGTAACCGGAGAGGATCTACCGCCTCAAAATGGACATGCTCGATTCATCGAACTAGAAACAATGGAAGGGAATGCTTGGGTGCACAACGAAAACGGAAAGAAAACCAAAGCAAAACGTCAAACTGGTAAAGTTGGATGTCCAAGGCACGCCTTGCCTCCCGTCCAAGCCGTCCGAACAAGAGATGATTGCAGTAGTTTCATGAACTTCGAAGTGGACATTCTTAGAATGATCTATTTGATCATACTTACTTTTATTGTTTGTTATATTCCTATCCAGGTTGTGTTTATCTACGAACAAGTAAAGGGCGGGCTATCTGATTGGCCATATTACATTATTGTAAGGAGGTATGCGTTCCTTCTGACTTGTCTTCCTGGGGCATTTCATCCTATTCTATATGGAACAATGAGTAAATTTTACGCTAAAGCGTTTGCTACACTGGTGTCGTGCCATACGAAGTGAGCTGCCTTAGACATGCGTTTACACTTGATCCCGGCAAATTAAACCTTGCACATATATCTTTTAGACCTTGGAGTAAATTGCCAGCTACGAACTCGCGCAGAAACAATACTTAATTGCAAACAGTGAAGAAGGAAATTCAAAGTCTACCCTTGTTCCAAACGCTTAACGTAAAAAAGATACAAAATATTAAAAAACAATAAACTGCAAGGCTGATACTACTATTAGATCTCTTGTAGATCCTACGTTGGCAGCGTTTATCGTATGCGGTCCCTTGCAGTTTCTAGTTTCTCATTTATGTATCTTCGGACCGTACGTCTTTCAGATCCGATACGCTAAGTTTTTAAAACATGGTGGTTGCCATGCGGTTCAATGTTTAGGCTGGCCTTGTCCAGCCACATTTATTTTTTGCCTTTCGAGGCACCAATCGTGACACTTTGTCTCCTTGCGACCTGAAACACGTGATGTGGCAACGCATGTTTCGGGGCGCAAGTGAGTTCAAAGTACAGAACTTGATATAGTGAACGGGTCATTTTGCAATTTATGTGCGTTGGCTATTGGGCTGGCGTTACCTATCCTCGTTACACAGTGCTGACGAGTCCCAAGAAGGACGAAATAGCTGTCCACTGTTGCGATCCTGCTTTATCGGTTCTTGCCATGTTGGTGTCTCGAAACGTTTTTCACGTAGTATCAGCCTTGCAGTCTATTGTTTGTCTTTACATATATTTTTGGCTAATCAGATCTCTTGTAGATCCTACGTTGGTAGCGTTTATCGTATGCGGTCCCTTGTAGTTTCTGGTTTCTCAAAATATTAACGCATGGTAATAGACCTTATCAGAAGTTGATGTTGCTAAAGGTGTCAGAGCGGTAATGCAAGAACTGTTTTTTTTCCCCGACGGCCCTAGGGCGAGAGGTCTTTTGAGCATGAATGCGAGGCCCATTTTTCTGCGGAGAAAATGCTGATAGGCTGCATAACTTAAACTTTATCAGTGCCAACATCAATCAAAGACTTGTTGAACTGAATGAATGAATGACTTTTATTCACGAATTCTAACGTACTTACAGCTCACAAATTAGTTTTGAATGTGAAGAGAGGGTGCGAGTCAGTGACACGATTATACTGAAATGCTAAGTTGACCTCAAAAAGGTATTAGATATCCCCAGTTCTACTGAATAATCATCCTGGTTGTATCGCCGACTTACTTCACCTGTGTTAGATTTGTAACAATCGTTAAAGGAAGAGAAAAACATTTTCCATGTCTCTATCGAGTAACAGGAACACGAATAGAGTGGAAGTTAAGGATAACCCGTGAAGAAATGCAGAGGGAACACGAACCTTAGGTGAGCGTTCCTACAGCTTTTCCGAGTTCTCGCAGACTTTCACTAGTCTACACCAGACCTGAGGCTTGTCCACATATTTCATTTTAGAGAGAATTCCAATACCTTGAAATTTTTTCCGTCTAAAATCATTTAAATGTGCTTTCCAATTCAGCTTGAATATCTGATTTACGGTGGTATGGTACCCTCAAATGGACCGAAAAGTTTGGTTAAATATGGTGAAGAAAGATCAATTGTGTGCCATTGCACTCAAGAAGAGAAATTAAATTTCTAGAGTTTTACTCAAAATGGTTGCTATGGAAACCAGCCACAGCCTTTTGAGGTAGTGTTTTACAGTATTGACGCCAACACTTCCTGCTCTTTTACAAAACAAGATTTGAGTTTCAAATAAGCATATCGTGTAAGTTTCTGTTTTGTTCTGTGCAATGAACCTACATTTTGACAGTTAACTCTTACTTTCAGTGCTTTTACAGGCTTTATTTAGAAATAACCTTATTTTTTTACCACACCCAGTGGACAAATCATCTCATGTCAAGTGACAGACATTAAAATGTTACGATTTTTTGGTTTATAACATCACGACACTATTGGTCTTTGATGAGCCCAAGTTTCGGGAATTCTACTTAAATTCCTTGCAAAGTAGAAATGTTGGCGCGAAGTCAGTCGGTACAAGAGTAAACTTTTGAGAAAAATGTACTTTAAGTTTCTTACACGAAGTATTAAGCATTTAACGAGCCACAAATAGCGGGGGGGGGGGCAGATTGGATCTCGGGGGAGGGGGTGCAATGGTTGTTCTATTTCGTAAAACGTTACCGCAGTTGTGGGAAATATTCTTTTTCATAAGGGAAATGAATAAGCCTGTGATGGCAAAGCGTTTCACAACTAATCATACCAATCGAGTTGTTCATGTCTTCAAAGTTTTTTCTAAATAGTTTCGTTCATATATATAAATAGTTTCGTTCAAACTTAACTATATTTTTGGTTACGTTCGTATAGCAAACAGTCGTTGCTATGGCCGTTGCTACGTGAAAAAACTTATACCGCTGTGTACTTCCCTTAAATTTCACACTCATCTCGAAGAAAATTCGGCAAGATCGTTTCAGAGTTTTTTCGATAAGTCCAGTGGACATTTTGAGTGTTTGTAGGGCCTTTGGGTTTGCACTAGTCTATGACAGAACAAATGGTAAATGGCAAATGCCATGCTGTTACGCCGCAAAATGTAATTTTAACGCAAAATGTAATGATATCAACGCAAAATGTAATAAAGCTATCAACGCGAAATGTAATAACTTTCCAACGCAAAATGTAATAACTTTTTTAACGCAAAGTGTAATAACGCAAATTGTAATAAGTCCTAAATTGCAAGTATGTTCAACTTAGTCAAAAATTAGTAACAGTATCGTCATTCTGACTTTTCGGAACCTAAGTTATAAATAACCTGTATACTAGGTCTACTAGTTTTATTATGAATTCTACACACCCTCGAATCAAAATACACGTTGGTTGAACGAGGAAGGAGTGTGCGTGAGGGAGCAGGAGGACCTTGTTTTTGTGAAGCTTTATGAAATTATCCGCAAATGCATGTTCTTTTTTCTCATACAAAGCTATGGCTGATTGATTTTGCCATTGATTGATTGCCATGAGAATGTTAAAGAAACTTTGGCTTC
The DNA here is from genome assembly GCF_042242905.1 of Orbicella faveolata. Lineage (NCBI taxonomy): Eukaryota > Metazoa > Cnidaria > Anthozoa > Scleractinia > Merulinidae > Orbicella > Orbicella faveolata. The sequence goes on along the minus strand of NW_028301577.1, from coordinate 16,963,081 downwards.
CCAGTGAGGGGCTTACCTTAATTTAAATAACACATGATTGAAAGTCAGTGTAGATTGCCGTGAATCTCTCTGCAAGCAGTTGGTAACGGAGTAGATATAAAAAGAAAAGTGCAAAAGAAAAATTAAAACCTAAAGATGTACAAAACAAGAGTACAATACGCAAATCACAGCGCTTAAAAACACCCGAGGCCTTGTCCTCGACTGAGTATAATACGCAACACAGCGTAAAAGTATATTATAGTACTCTTGAACGATCTCACTTCCATTTGGGAAGCCCAAGCTTAAAAATAGCCTTAACAAAGAAACACACTCTAGCTTCTCGCTCTACCGGATCGAAAATCCCTTACACCTCACTGGCCCTCTCGCTTCAGGGAGGAACAATAGGAAAGCTACAACTTCGATCCTAACCACAGCCTATCCTGATATAAAAAGATCACCAAACAACTATTCGAGCGGGAACGGAATTGAGAAACTTCTCTACCTTTTCCTGAGTAACATTGAATTTAAAGTTGTCACGCTCCAAACAGCAGCTGAAGAGATTCGTGAACAATCGAAACCGGGCGGTCCTTGCTGAAGCAACTATGATGTCAGACAACGAATTACTGCTACTGAAGTACATCTGGTGACGAGGATGTCGACTACACAGCCCCAGAAACGCTTTCTTACTGTCCTCCAACGGACACCGAAGAACACATTGCGGAGGACAAACAAAATGATGCTTACGGAAAAGCATCTATACTAAACCTGCGATAATATCATATAAGAGAGACAAATCTCTAAGAGATACGCTCGTTAGAGCGAAAATTTAATTGAAGGCTAAAATGCATCGCTATCGCAATTCACGAGGGGAGTCCGTGTAGGCCTGTCATATCTTTTGTTTTGAACATACTTGCAATTCAGGAGTTATTACATTTTGCGTTAAAAAAGTTATTACATTTTGCGTTGACAACTTTATTACATTTTGCGTTGATGTTATTACATTTTGCGTTAGTATTACATTTTGCGGCGATTGTTATTACATTTTGCGTCATTTTGCGGCGATTATTACATTTTGCAGCGTAACACGTGCCAAATTTACCAGATATTATTTTAAGCAAAACAAAGCCCTCTTTATAGTGATAGTGATTTATGACTATCACGTGATTGCTACACTGCCCCCCACTAAGTTATTGCGTAATGAATGTAAAATTCCTCAATATTTCATAAAATGAAGGGAAATTTAGCCTTTTGTCTAAGAATATCATTCTTGGAGACACTTAATGACCTTGTGAGGTAAATAAGGCACCCAATATGACCTGATTTACCATTACAGGCTCATTCATTTCCCTTATGAAAAGAAAACATTTCCCACAACTACGGAAGCTCTTACAAAATAGATGAAAAAATTGGGTCAGGTTTAGGGGTACGGTTAAGGTAAGGGTTGCCTCACTCAGGGTTAGGATTAAGTTTTAGGGTTAGGGTTAGGGTAAGGGTTACCTCACTTAGGGTTAGGGTTAGGGTTTAGGGTTAGGGTTAGGGCGAGGGCTAGAGATATGTTAGGGTCAGGATGTTAGTTAAGAAATAGAAATATATGTTTGTGTTAAAGGAAGAAATAAAAGCACTTGACGTTTATTTCGGTAAGTAGCTATAAGAAAATTTTGCTTTAGTTAAGAACTGGAAGGTAGAAGTTATTCACGTCATTTAAAGTAGCCAAACATAGGATTTTACACTTCGAGAACGAAACAGTACTATTTGTTTATAAATACGTTAGGAAAACTACAGGCATAAGATGCTGGATGCTTGAATGCGATAACAAGTCTTCACTTTTATAATAAAGTGATAAATATATGATCATTTAGCCTAAAAAGCTGTACCCGTAATAGTTTTACGTTGTTAAGCAACACCAATAGAGTTTACGCTCCATTGCCTAGTCACGTGACTAGTTATTATTTCGAAACTTTGTACCCTGTTTGAGCGGAAAAAACAACTGATAGTGAGTAAAACTAGTAAGTTTTCAATTTCTTTTACAAAGACTATTCTGCATTAAATCAGTGCAATGTTAGGAAATAGGTCACGTGACAATATTAAAGTATTCATAAAATCTTTTAAAAACGGGTTAGTTAATGTTGTATCATATTTGAACGTTTCCTTTACCCAAGCAACACGTCGACAGCAAATTGGCGCGGCGTAAAAGTTCTTTTGCAAACTAGCTTATTTACCAAAATGTGTTTTGTGACGTCATGACCACGAAACATGCCATCCGACACTGAACATCACTTTATACCCTTGATATGATAAAATATAAGTTATTCTTTCCAAAACACCTGGCACGGCAGCTTTCTTTTTTGATAAAATGGGCTTTTGGAAACATTTATGTTCTCTGCTGGGGGTCTTGGAATAGCCTCAAACACCAGTTTCTGTACGTTTGTGCAAAATTATCTCCCAGAAAGATGGTTCAGAATAAGAATTTCACTCTGGAACTGATTTTGGGTCACTGGTTAAGCACAATGAACTATAGAAACTCACATTTAAACATCGAGAAGGTGAACCAAATAAGGCAGAAAAAGTGATGATTCGGATTTCCAAGTCCAGTCCACATTCTCAAGTCCTAGAATTACTATATTCCAGTAGCGTTAATTCTAATCATCAACCCGGCTACCTTGGTTTAAAATTTGTTCGTTATTTTGTCTTTTCCTTGTTTTCTTCATGGGCAGAAAACTCTTCTTCGGCTATTTTCAACTCTGAGAAACCTACAGAATTTCGAAGTTCAGAATTTTGCTACGTCGAAAATCACTTCGCCAACGAGTTCGTGTAGGTCGCTATTTTGCATTGTTTGGGATAATTATCTCAATCCCGGGGAAAGCTTTTAGACAGAGCAATTCAAGGGGTCATTCTTTTCCTCAAATATGCTATAGTCTTGTTCTAGTTCCTGGCTAACAGCAGCCTTTATTGTCAGATACATCTTGCAATGCATTATGGGTAACTATACTGTTGTGACACGGAATGCACCTTCCCGGCAAATCAAGACCAGGTCAAAACATTCACACTTTCATAGGCCCGGTGCCTCCTACTTATCATGTAACTCGTCAAAATACCTTTTTTGTGCCCTTGAAGTGACCTGCTTTTAGACCTGCTCTGTTTTGGCCTGACACAGTCGCAAACCAAGTTTCCATCTTTTAGCACTAAACACCACTCTTGGAATCGCGAACTGCCGCAAACATTCAGTCCTTCGAATGCTGCATGTCAAATTACCGATCGCCAGACTTAAATGATGTCCTTTGACCACCAAAATAGCTATTTAGAAGACATTCTGTCACTTACACGTTAATAAGCTTTCGTTACGCGGCCGAATTCAACAATTAAACGAGACTTACCTGTAAGGTGAAGTTTGATTGGAATTCTACGAGTCATTGGTCGGGAGTAATGACATATCATAGGAGTTACGTGAGAGAGCGCGCGAACCTGGGAGATCAATTTTCAAATTGGCGAGTAGTCACACAAAATGAATGAAGGGTGGGTATTATAGTAAATAAAATGGTGTATAATAGGGAGGGCACGTAACTCCTACACTCCCGACCAATGACTCATAGAATTCCAATCAAACTTCACCTTACAGGTAAGTCTCGTTTAATTGTTGAATTCTACTTCATCATTGGTCATTGGTCGTTTCGGAGTCACGTGAGACTTTAAAGCCCATGTGACTAGGAGCCACACATAAGAAAAAGAAATAACAGTCAGTTGACAAAACTGAAGCAATTTGTATTGCTGAACAATGCGTACATAACAAAACCTTAAGAGGTACAAGATCTCAAAAGCTCATTACCAAAGTTATTTTGGCTGACAACAGGCAAGTTGTAAAATTTCTGGAAGGTATCATAATTTGACCATCCAGCACTCCTCATAATAGTATCCAGAGGTATCTGTGCTGCCTTAGCAGAGGAGGTAGAAGCTGACCTGGTGCTATGTGCACTAAACAGACTAGTGCTAATGCCAGATTTGCTTAGTACGTGTTTAATCCAGTTGCTAACTGTATCTGCCGAGACTGGCTTATTTGGTTTCTTGTAACTTAAAAGCAGCTGAGATGTACCCTGTCTAAAGGCACTGGTCCTCTTAACATATTCTAGCATGTAAGTAACAACACACAGCCGAGGATCTGGTTGATAAGCAACAAACTCCAGGCTGGAAATGTGCCTGCCAGGCCTGGAAGTCTTTAACAATGTTTTGACAACAAAAACTCATTTATCAGGGCTTAGTTTCATATCCGACACACTCAGAGAGTGCAGTGTTTGGCGTCTCTGTCCTGACAATAGAGCCAATAACATAACCAACTTATGAGTTAAATCTTTCAATGTAAGAGATTCTGGAGGATGTAAAGTTTGCAAATAACTAAACACTTGCTTGACATCCCATGTCTCAGAATATTTAGGAAGAGCAGGTCTGGATTCAAAAACCCCTTTGATGAATCTGCTCACTAAAGGATGACTTCCAAAGCTCTTACAACCATCAATCAGGAGGCAGGTTGACAAAGCACATCTAGCAGTGTTAATGGCACTGTATCTTAGACCAGTATGGTACAACTCGGCTGGGGAATTCACCCCCGTTTCTACAGAAGCTGAAAAGGGATCCATTTTCCTTTTACTGCAGTACTGCTTCCATCTCTTAATGTAGGGTTCATACTGCTTTTTTGTACTGTTTCGCCACGAGTCCATGACCAGGGCTGTAGCCTGCTCTGATAGTCCCTGACTTTCGAGTTGCTCCCGGATACATGACATAGGAGCAGTACTAGCTTTGGATGTAATGGGTGAACTAAGTCTGGTTGACTTGGCTGAACTATCAGCTCCTTTTTCCGAGGCAGTTCCAGAGGATTTTGAATTACCATTCTCATGAGTGTCGGCCACCATGGTTGAGTTGGCCACTTGGGTACTGGTATGAGTCCTGTGGCCTCCTCCTCCTGAATTTTCTGAAGAGCTAATGCTATGAGACTGAAAGGAGGGAAGGCATAAAATAAATATGATTCCCATGATAATGTAAATGCATCTATTGCAAAAGCTTCAGGGTCAGGTTGGTATGCCACAAATGGTTTAACTTTGTAGTTTAGCCTTGAAGCAAACAGGTCAATGTTAGGTTTAAAACCTAATTTGGCTATTGCATCACAGTACACACTTTGGTTTAGAGCGCACTCTGTTCCCATGTTTGTATTTCTGGATTCTTTGTCAGCAAGAACATTCAACTTTCCTGGGATGTGGGCTGTAGACAGCTATATATTATGATCAAGACACCAGTCCCATATAATGCGGGCTAAATTGTTACAGAATGGCGAGTGACTTGTACCCATGTGTGAAAGTGTTGAGACAGCTGTGGTGTTGTCAATCATCACCCTAACATGTTTGCCTTCAAGGTGTGCAGAAAGGCTTTTAAGGCAAAGTGCACAGCTAGCATCTCAAGGTAATTGATGTGATGGAGAGCTTCACTTGTGCTCCAAGCACCCCTCGATGTGGTGCTGCCCAGCACAGCTCCCCACCCATAAGACGATGCATCTGTGAACATTGTAATCTCTGGTTTACCATGTTGCACAACATTATATGCACTGTGCACTGAGTCTCGTCACCATTTAATGTCAGCTAATGAGGCGTCTGTTAGTTGCATACGAATATCAAAGTTCCCCTTAGCACGTTGTAAAGCACTTGTTTTATCCATATCAATCGGTCTAAAGTGTAAAGGGCCATACATGACAGCTGGGAAGCTGGCTGTCATAAGGCCCAGCAGCGATGAGACTTCCCTTATCGAAGGGTTGCTGCAGGCAAGTATTTTATCACATGCATCTTTAAGTTTCTGAGCTTTGTCCTGGGTCAGGTAAATTTTCATTTCTATCGAATCAAGAACAAAGCCCAAATAGGTGATTCTCTGTGATGGCACAAGGACAGATTTTAAGGGGTGGATAACAAACCCCAATGAATCAAACAATTTTACAGTGGCTATGACATTAGTAACACAGTCATTGAAGTCATGACCTTGAAGGTATGAATCATCCATATAAGAGGATGATAAGTGACCAGACTGCCTCAAAGTAGCATAAACCGGTTTTAATAGTTTTGTAAATTTCCGAGGGCAGAAAGCCAGCCCATTGGGAAAGCATGTAAATTTGTAAAACTGACCCATCCATTCAAACTTCAGGTATTTTTGATCACAATAGGCAATTGGCACTGAATAATAGGCATCCTTTAGGTCAACGGAGGCCATATAGCAGTTTGGCCTCATCATGTTTATGGCTGACCTCAGGGTGTCCATTTTAAAATGTTGGTATTCAACATGTATGTTAAGTCGTTTAAGATTGAGGATTAGCCGAAAAGAGCCATCCTTTTTGGGTCTGATGAAAATGGGAGATATGAACTCTCCTTTCTCATGCCCCGTGGCTACAATGACACCCTTATGTAGAAGTTTTTCAATTTCAGTGCTAATGACATCCACTTCAGATTGTTTTACACACTGTAATGGAGCTTCCTTTTGAAAAGGTATAGATTGAAATTCAATACGTAGGCCCTGAACCATAGACAATATCTCCTGATCAGAAGTGATCAATTTCCAATTGTCTACATAATCAACCAGTTGACCAGCTTTAAAGCAGTCTGCTCTCAAAGTAAAATAATTTGTCAGAGCAGGGATAAGCGATACAAAATTGTTTACATCTACCCGGTCAAGTAAATCGTTCAGTGAACAGTTAGCAGTCACTGCTTCTTTTTCTCCCACTGTTTTTTCTGGTTGTAATGGGGTTTCTTTCCCCTCTGGCCTAAAAAAGACTTTCCATTTTTGTTGTTATTGCCAGGTTTGTCGTGAAAGCGGCGACTAGAAGTACCGGCCGCAAGGTTGCTAATTTTGTTCGAAGCCTTGATACTGTTGAGTTGGCACTGGAGTTCATCTCCAAATAATTTCCCAGTGATTGGAATGTGGGGCGAACACAAGGCGCTGTATTCCTTGTTCAAGCAAGGCCTGATTAAATCACGACGGTGCTGGGACGAACTCAGATTACTGTGACCCAACAGTGCAATAGCATCTGTATTGAAGGTCAGAAGTTCCTCCAGATTTGAGGTGATACTGGAGTTTTTCGAGTCAGCAAGTGCAGCCATAATTTTGCTGGCTGACGCAGTCAAGATAGCCCCAACTTTCGTGATTGCCTTCTGAATGGCCGCTACGCGGAGATCCCTCCGTTTAGCTTGATGAGTAAGCTTGTCCCAAATTTCAGGATTCACTGTTGGTACAGTGACCTTGTCACAGTTTGATGCGCGGCCATATTTGTCAAGTTTCTCCTTGTACTTCCCGTCACCAAGTTTAGCTGAGAAACGTTTGTTGACAAATTCTGCCAGTTTGGCGGTTGCGGCCTCAGACGTCTTTTCTTCGGCATCATAGTCCTGACTAATGTTGCCGAAAAAGCTTGTCGAGGGGTCCTCGACCTCGCTGAAACTTTTCGGTGGCGCCTGCTCTTGTTGAGCACGAGTGACCTGAAGCAATGCGCTAGAATCTACCGAGTCGGCCGATTCATCCCCAGACGCCTCATCGCTGAGCACATCGCGACGAGCAGTCGTGGTTTTTTGTCTTTTAGCAGTAGAAGGTGATGCTGTGTCAGCATGGATTCTCTTCAAGGCATTTCCCATTGAGGAAATGTTTCCCGCCATCGCCACCATGGTCTGATTCATGTTGGCGATCATAGCGGCGAGCGAGTCGCTCGAGTTCTTAGTCTTTTCAGTGTTTTCTGCTGCGTTGGTCGATTCCATGTCGTCTCTCAAAAGGGCGTCTTCATCATGGCAGTAATCTTTGTCTTGTTCCTTGGACATGGTGGGGTAAAAGGACCGAAAAAACTGCAGAGCTCGCCAGATAAGCTTAATCTCCCAAAGATCACACACAATTGATCTCCCAGGTTCGCGCGCTCTCTCACGTGACTCCGAAACGACCAATGACCAATGATGAAGTAGAATCGAACTTCTTCAATCGATATATCAACATCGAGGCTACTACGTCATGTGTGTCTATTTCTCAGACCCAGTCTGCTTAGGCTGCTCAGGTGAGACCGGGGGGAAGGGGACGCGGCTCATTGTCGTAAAGTCAGT